>NC_043996.1:6878534-7178534 GCF_902150065.1 Myripristis murdjan
GTTTGTGGAGGCTGTTTGAGTGATTCTGTCCAGTTGCTGGCCTTTTTGTCAGTGTTGTTTTGGAGCGTTTACCAAGCAGTAGGAAGATGTATGTTTTGATAGAACAGACATTAATGATGTTTTTAATAATAAAGTGACACTTTGTTGATCCCCTTGGGGAGAGCCTTCTGTTTACAGCGTTTTAACTACCCGATTCAGTGCCGTTCCCGATATGGTGCTCTGTGCCCTGCTTAACCACAATGCTTTGCGCTGAGCTGTGATGGTTTGCTAATGCTTTCCCTTGTCGGGTAACTACTCTCCTCGGCGCACTTCACTTCGGTTGAGCAGTTTGAAACACCTAGGAGCTTATTAGGGAACTTGTAAAACAGTCTGTCTGCAAACCCCACTGCCGTATATCTGTTTCAGGGAGGAACAGTCCACGCTGTAAAATGAAAGCCCCCACCCCCACTCAGCTCACACTTATGTGAGCCATGAATATTGTATTGAATTTTAGTGCGCAAGCAGATGCATCTATTCCTCTTTATTTGGGAGTTCAGAAACTTCTCTGCCTTTCTTCTCTCTCTAAAACTCCTTTGAGATGAAAAGAGTGCACTCGGTGGTAGCTGTTTCATGTCGTGTTTTGTCAGTTGTAATCTATTCTTTCGAGAACAACTATCTCAGGGAGAATCTGTTTTTTTTTTTTTTTTTAGCAGGGGGCTTTAGGATTGAATTATTAATAAGTTCCTGTTTTAATCTGCACTGACGTACTAACGATGGTGAATATTGATTAGTCAATTTGCATGATGGATCACACTGCCAGTGAAAAATGGATTCGTCTGTTGGTTTAACCTCTTGCAAGGGATGCAGTGGTATTTAAAGTCGAACAGGAATTGAGGTTTTGATGGCTGTCATATTTGTTTAGAGCATATTTATGTCTTACAAACACATTTAACCTCGTTTTAAGGATGTGTCAGGTTTCTTTGCATCCATTTTAGTACTTTGTGCATCCATAGCCCTCTAGTTTGAAATGGAGTGATAACCTCACAAGATGAAAGTTTAATTTGAATGTCTGAATGGCTGAATTGAGATGCTGCATCATGTTTTGTTGATGATCTAGGCAGAGATAGCGTAGGTGATAAAGTGCACTTTGTCTTCCACGCGGTTTCTGGATGCTACTGTTTTCAAATAGTTTTGAGTATGAAACTTGATATTTGATAAATATTCGTTATTACAAACTGCTGAAGAGCTCCAAGTAATTGCTTTTTTTTCCTGCTTTGGCTTCAGCCTGACTTTGATTCAGTGCAGCACAATTACAGCCCTTTATTGCCCATTTGGTCCTGCCATCAGGAATTAGTAGACTTCTCTGACAGATTATCAGCCTCCATAACACACAGCTTTTACAGAATGAATAAATGATTGGGAGCAGCACGGTGCCAGCCACGCTGCAGAAGCTGCTGGAGCTGGTGACCATGAAATGCCATACTCAGAAGTATCTTCACCAGTACGCTCTGCAGCACACCTCGGACAAATAATGTTTGCAGATATTTGCAAGGGAGTGTTTAAACCTGCAGAGAGTGCCGTTTGGAAGAGCTCACCACAATCACTTCAGATAATGTTTTGTGCTTTGGCACACAAAAATGGACTAAATAGACTTTCAAAGGCCTGGCTGTGGTTGTCTAAACTAAATGGCAGCCATTGTATTGCCCTCTGCAAACTCAGCCATATGGTACAAAAGCAGGCTAAAAAAACCTTAAAATAAAATAATAAAAAAAAACATGCAGTGCTGTTTTGCTTGTGTTTGACCAGCAGTCACTTTACGTGCTGGATCCCTCAATTTGAACCTGCAACTTTTTATAGAGGGCTTCCAAGTGACGCATCAACAGAGATTTTCTATATAAGCAGGAGATAGGAGACTCATGGGTTTCAGCACTGGCAAAAGTGTAACAGCCGGCTGGACCACATGCACCATTTAAAGCCAATCATATCCGTCTGGGACGCCATGAAGCCCTCTCGAATGTTTCAGCAGGCACGCACTCAGCTGCTGTCTCTAAAGAGCATCTGATTCCTAAACGGCCTCATCATGGCTGTCTCTGAAATGATCATGTCATGAGGAATATGTTGGGTGTGAGTGTCAGCAAGGTACATTTATTAGGTAACAAACCATTTTCTTAAGAATGGTTTGCTCAGTGTACCAGTGCATCTCCTCTATAGACCTCCCTTCAGATGAAACCGCCTGCGGGGCTCACTGCTTGCCCGTGGTGTTTCAACCAAACATGTTTTCAACCAATCATTACTATCTCCCCGAGGGAAGGTCTGTGATATCAGCCATATTCGAGACCCTCAGCTCAGGTTGTACCATATGTTTCTTTTAACAGAATCAAATAGCCATGTTTAAAATCTGTTCCCTTTTGACTGGGAACTGATCATTCTGATACATTAATTTTGTGTTAAGATAATTCCAGCTTGTTAGCGAGTTAACTGGTCGGATAATCATAAGCTATTTTAACCGCCACGTTGGATGCACGATAGCTAACATATTTAGTACAAGCTAGTGGCTTGGTTATTACTTTGGTTACCTTTGCTGTCTCTTCTCAAGTTATAGCTTGTATTTTGGAGTAGAAACAAAGACTATACAATCCAATTTACCGTGTCACAGTTTCTTGAATTTAGAAACAAAGCTAGCTCACCAGACTGTGCATTGGTTTTATCATTACTGATTTGATCCAGCTGCACCACAGCAATCTTTTACAGGTATTTCTCTTTTTATAGCCTGGCTGTTGTTTAGATATTATTTGCCAGTAGCTTCTTCTGCACTGGAAACTCCACTCAGGTGGATAATAAGTCTGATCAGAGATTTGGGATGCAGCCGCAAAGCCTTTATTCTTTTCTTAGTCCATGCTTCCAACCTGCAGTGCTATTGTTGCTCCTCTCTGTCAGACATTGCTGAAGTTTGCAGGCAGGCATCCATGCAATTGCATTTCTATTTTGCCATACATAATGCTAATGTCCTCATGGACATGATGTATTAACTGATGTTTTTATTTAAGAGGCTTTGGCCCAGAAAGAAGTAGCATCATTTTTTTTTAGGCTGTTCTAAATTGCATTTTGTGTCAGCTGCACTCTGTGCTAAAACCATTTGTACAATGTTCAAGAGCCAAAATAACTGTTATACAACACAGTTACATATGGCATAGTGAACGTAACGCTGCCCATTTGTCTCTCTCTCTCTCTCTCTCTCTCTCTCTCTGTCTGTCTCTGTGCCAGTTGTTCGGAGCCTTGCTGCGAGGCTGCTGTGCCGACCTCTCCTACCTGAACCTGTCCAAGAACTCCTTCTCTCACAGGTGGGCGTTCACCTCTGCCGCGCCTGCTGAGTGTAAATCCCTGTAAAAGCTGTTTTTATAAAACGGCACAAACACATTTGTTGTCTTCTTCTGACTCAGCCAAACAACTCTGGAGGAATTCCAGTCAGGAGGCGCGGTGCAGAGCAAGCATCATCATTTATTTTCTCCCATAGATTAGTGTTTAGCCCCGGACCTCACTGACGGAATTAGCGTGCGCTCGACTCGCCCCCTCATTTGTTCTGGCTTTGTGTGTGTGTGTGTGTGTGTGTGCGTGTAAGAGAGTACTCACTATGTATTGTCTTTGTGTGCACAAACGTCTGTTTGCTAACAAGTTTCATGTCTGTCAAGTCTTTTTTGTGCACTTGTTTGTTTGGGTGCAGATGTGCGTGTGCATCAGATGTGTGTGTGTGTGCGTGCGTGTGTGTGTGTGTGTCTGTGTTTACCTAGCTAGCAGGCAGAAGCAGCTCTAGCTCTCATCATGTCATGTCCCCCAGGAGCCCAGGAGCTTCGCTGCTCAGCACATTACATTATAGCATTACAGAGAAAGAAGTTGGTGAAAATGAGACTAATTTTAGAAGGGAATTATTGTTCCAATCCCCAGGCTCTCGCACGAGCATCTCTCTCTTTCTCTACCTCTTCTTGTATCCATCGCTTTCCCTCATGCTATCTATCCTCCCTTCTTTCTGCACATCTGTCTCTTTCTCTCTCTCTCTCTCTCTCTGGCACACCACCCTCCTGTTTTCCCAGGGATTTCACGCTAGAATGTGAATGTTGCTGCTTTAGTTCTCGGACGCACGATTCCCATTGATTTCTAATGGGAGGACAGACTGTCTCTGCATGTGTTCCTGATGAAATCCGTGCCTTATCTTCTTTCTCTTTCCTGACTTTTTTTTATTTTTTTTTCCCCTTTCACCTGCTATCCATCCATGGTTTTCCTCCTCTCTCTCAGCCCCTCTGTTGCTCTCCCTTATCTCACCTCATCTCTCCATCTCTTTTTTCCTTCCTCTCTCCTCCTTCTCCTTTTCATCCTTCTCTTCCTCTCTCCTCATCCATTTTCTCTCTCCTTCCTTCCGTCACGCTCTCTGCCCTTCACTCCTCGCTTCCCTCTCACCCTTCCACCTCTCTTCCCCCTCGCATCTCTCCGCCCCGCCCCCTCCCCTTTCCCTCCCACCTCCTCCTGCTTTCTCCTCTCTTCACAGCCCTCTTCCTCTGTTCATACTTCATCCTACTGTCCCTGCCGGTCACGGGTCTTGTGGTATTAAATGAGTTTTGGCCGAGTGCGGTGTTGTGGTGACAACACGGTGCCACAAAGCTGAACCGAGCTGATAAGACCCGCCTGGCCGCGGCTCATGAATATGGAATGGGCCGCCACCCCTGCCTTCATCCTCCCATCATGCACACACAGATATAGCTCCATGCCTGAGAAACAATGCATACATGCCTCAATGTATGTAGATACAGTTACGCACACATGTACATGTGCGGGAAGCAGTTGCTGATACAGCACCCCAGAGAACTGTGCGTGTGTGTGTGAGACAGTGACAGTGTATCTGCTTATGCGACACAAGCCAATCTGTACCCGTGGAGTCCTGACAGCCTGTATGCTAATCATTACAAATGGGTCAAAGAAGTGCTTGTGTCCTGGCCATTGGGACGTTAGCAGAGTAGAATGCAGTCACATGAGCTTGTAAAGCAGCTGCCTCGCTTTCTCCCAGTCGACTGTCTCCATATCTTAATCTCTCTGCTTTTTTTTTTTTTTTGCTTCCCTTCCTCCCTTCCTGATGACCTTTCCATCCCCCCCACACACATTTGATTTCCTCACATTTCTCTTTTCTGCCTTCATCTCTTTTTTTCCTCATCTCAAATTTCCCCTTCCTTGCCACTTGCTACTTGCGTGTCTTATTTTTTTCTCAACCCTCAAGGCAGATTCATGCTTCAGTCTTTAGTTGGAAATCATAGAGCAGAGGAAAAAAAAAAAAAAAAAACGAAACAGTTTGCTCGTGCCAGCTGCTTGTGCCTTCCTTATTGTTGTAAGTCGAATATCTAAGCTGTCAACAGGATCTGCGACTTGGCCGATCGTCTGTTTTGTCCGGCCGCTGGGGAATGGAAATAGTTCAGGAATAGAATGATCCTTTCAGCGGCGAGGAGAGGCTTCGATAGATGTGAAGTGCTGCTGCCAAGTGCCCCAGTCTTCAAAAGCAATTTCCATTGTTTGCCAGGTTGAAGATGAACAAGTAACCAAAAAAAAAAAAAAAGGCCTGTGTGCACCGCGGCACACAACAAGCAGCGACATATCAGCCTCCCGAAGAGAAGTAGCCGGCGTTGCTCTGCCCCCAACCCAACCGTATTGCTCTGAAAGATGAATTAATCCCCACTCTCCCCCTTCTCTCTCTCTCTCATCACCTTCTCCTTCCCGGGCTGCCTCTGTTCCCCCTCCTCCTCCTCCTCCTCCTCCCCCTCCCCCCTGTGGTGAGTTATTTGTGCAGTGGGGGCTGAAATGGCAGATTGGCTGCTTTGACAAGTTCTAAACACAGTTCACATCCAATGTTTTTACAACTATCTCGTCAATGCTCGGATAGCTCCCTTATGTACTGTGACTCTGGGGGCTTTTGTACACACACACACACACACACACACACACACACACACACACACACACACACACACACACACACACACACAGAATTATGTGCATGTACTGTCTTTCTCTGTCTACTATCCATCCTTTCCTGATGACAGGCTAATGTACTGTGTATGCCAAGCAGATGGTTGGATAATTGGTCAGCGTTACCTTTTTAACTGGTGGCAGTAATTAATGCCAGCCTCACCTTTTCACGGTGTCTGGTTGATATAATACTGACCTAAATGTCACAGCAAGCATCTGCCCGCACAGACTTTCTATCTCTCCGTCTTTCTGCCTCTCTCTCTCTGTTCTCCACTGTTTCACTCTCTCTCTCTCTCTCGGTTGTTTCACTGCCCGTCTGCTGCAAACTCTCTGTCACTCACTATCAGTATATCGCTTCCCTCTGTCACCCTCTTTTCTTGTCTCGCTCAGCCTCTTATCTGTCCTTGTCTCGTCGTCATTCTCTCACTTCTTCTTTGGTTTTCTGTCGTTCTGACTCCCAGAGTCTCACCCCATCTTTGCTGCTCATACTCTGCTCTGTTTGCTGCTCCCTTTGCCCCTTGTTTCTCAGTGTTCTCTCTCTTTTTCTGTCTGTCTCTCCGTCTGTCTTCCTCTCCCTTTCTTCTTCCAGGAAAGCAAGGGATTCCCTGCCAACCTTCCGCCAGTTCTTTAGCTCAGCGTTCAGCCTGACCCACGTCAGCCTGGCCTCCATGAAGGTCCCTCCTGATTCTCTTAGGTGAGTCAGTGTTGCGGACAAGGATTTAAAGTGACCACTGCAACAAGCCTTAGTTAAAATTCATTGGTTTACAAGGAAGAGTGGGACTGTAGCAACAACCTAAAAAGACACAGTCATAAATCCTGGTTGACGTCTTCAACTACATAAATTTTAAACAATGATTAACCCCCTTTCCATGTAGCATTAATATGTACCGTACTGATCAGGCTAATTGGATTGCACAAAATACATGATATTCATATTTAAATGCACCCAAAATGTATTGAAGATCTGACACTCCAAACCGCTATCTAGCATCCGGCCTTTGTCTCAGATCCATTTGGCCACATTAGCAGCACAATGGAAATGTATTACCTGTCTAATGGACTGTCCGGTTGCTTGTGGATGGGGAAAAGGCGAGACTAAGTCTATACTGTCACTTTTAAAGGCCATGAATTTTATTGTAGCGAATAATGTGCACATTTGCATTTTCATGAGGGCCGAAGAAATCAATTTCAGTGCATGGGAAAAACTGTAATTGAGTTTTAAAGGAAAAATCCGGCCTAAAACACATTAACACTACTTAAAACCTAGGTTTTCCGATTTATATTGTTTTTCTGGTGCTTCTGCGGCTAACCAAATGTGAATCCAGAGATGTCATTTAGACAGCCCTAATGGGATTTAATAGGAAAAACAATGTAAAATAGCTGTTTCAATGTCAACTACTAAAACTAAATCCGCAACAGCTTCTTTATAGACTCACTGATTTTCAGCAATGTTAAACACACATCCAGGGAGAAATTCAGCGCAGAAGAGGGTCAACATTCCTCTTTTCCCCATTAACATTCATTGTAGCTGCTCTCTATGTACATTGCATTTGGGGAGTTAGTCAATGAAAAAACATAAATACCCCCAAAAGAGAGGGAGAAATGGTGCCAGAAACACAATATAAGTCACCAGTCCATGTTTTTAAAAAGTGTCTATGTGTTTTAGGGTGGAATTTTCCTTTGAGGCACAATCTGGACTCAAGATACATGTGGACTTTCGTAAAATGGGCTTTACGAAAAGTATTTCAATGGCTACAGGCCTGTTTTGTGTTTAAGAGTTCAGTCTAGTGCAACTATACAGTAGCAAAAGAATATACTGGGAACAGTATGTTGTGTTATCGGCATTTATCATGTTTGCATAACTATTTAATGAAAGAGCCAGTTCACAGAGAGGCTGTGGAATTTGAATTGGATGATAAGTTCTGGTCCTGTATAGCTCAGCTGTCAGAGTGTGGTATCAACAGTGTCAAGATTATGAGCTGGTCTCCCACCCATGCTAAAAAAAAAAAGAAAAAAGAATATTTATATATATACACACACACTCTCTCTCTCTCTCTCTCTCTCTCTCTCTCTCTCTCTCTCTCTCTCTCTCTCTCTCTCTCTCTCGTGGTGCTATAACATACTTCAGATAAAAGGATCCACTAAACGACACATATAGTGTAAGGGGTCGGTCCTGAAAGCCTTTTAAGTTTGGGTCCATGCAGTAAAAAAAACTAGGAAAAGAGCTAAAGAGGATAGCCTCACATTTTAAGAATCCACGTGTATGATCTCATGCATCCCTGAAACACGCTGTTCCCTGGCCATTACTCCAATTGTAATGCATACTTGATGCAAGCTGGCCTTGAGAGGAAATTGGTAATCCACCATCAGGCCAGTGGGAACACTCTCCTGCGGGTGATATTCTTATGTTTTTATTATTTCTGGCCTGAATATTAAAATACTATATACCCTTGCGGCTTGTATCCAAAGCATCAGTGAGGTTTTAGCAACGGCAGTCCCAGTAGATAAAAGACTCTGATTCGTAGCAGTAGAATGATGTTCTGCTGGTTGTTTTATTAGACCATACTTGAACCTTTGCACCCAGATTCAAGCTTCAGCACCGGCAGGCATCCGCCTTTCTGAAGTGTCTTTGAGCAAAAGCCTGAATCCCTACCAGCTCCATCCAGGATTGCCGGTGCCTGTCAGGTGTGCTGCCTGCTGTTAGCTTCACACAGCCAAAAAACACAATCAATAATGAAGTAAACAAAGGGAAGCGCCAACAGTCAAGGTGGTTGTGTACTGCATGATGGATCCCAGCCAAAATGGATGGACTGGACTCCCCACATAGCGTGTCTCTTCATTACCTCCTCACGGCACATGAATTCTTAAACGTGTTTTCATTGTGCAAAAACAACCTCCGACGGAGCCTTGTTGTCAAGTGCAATTTTCCCTCTGAGTAGGTTGTTGTGTAAGCAGTTTGTGTGTGCTAATGTGCAACAATTGGCCACTCTTCCTGAATAAATATTGAAGGTTTTCGGTAATTTTCAGCAGAGACGTAGTGAATCATCTTTTTTAAGCTACTTTGCTCTAAATCCGTTAAGATGGCTCTAAAACTTTTAGGTGTGCAGGGGGAGAATGCAGGATGGGGCGGTATGGGATGGGGTGGGATGGTTTTGGATGATCCGTTGAGAGAAAAAAAAAAAAAGAAACATCAATTGGATTTATGCGGGACTGATCTCTTCTTTCTCTCATGTTTTATTCCCTCATCATCCCCTTGCCTTTGTCCATCAATTGACTTTGGTTCTTCTTCTCTGCTTATCCGTCCTCTCTCTGCCCTTCTCCATTCCACCCTTCCTTTATTTCCCCTCAGAGCTCTGTTCTTAGGCCTGTCCAATAACCCTCATATCACCGACCTCCACCTGGACATCAGCAGCTGTGAGGTACGGCCCGCCAATCGATGTTGCCATTGCTGGTGTATTTGCTACTTTCTCTTTTAGTGTATTCAGTTTTCTCTTTGTGGATTAACACTTGTTACTTTTACATTATTTTCTGTCTCTCTCTCTCTCAGCTGAGGTCGGCAGGTGCTGGCGTGATTCAGGAGTTGTTTCCTCGAGTTTCATGTGTGGGGACCCTGGACATATCGGATAATGGTGAGGCGCACACATGCACATACACTCACAGACACACCTTTATCCAGCCTCTTGGAATTGCAGCAGCCTCAGCACAGTTTCTCTCCTCCTCCACAAGTTTTGGACGCAGGTCCCACCTCCATCCTTCTTCTTCCCCCGAGGAAACCTGGCCTGTAATTGACACAAGCAATAAAGCCACATTTTCACAGCAGAGGCGACTAAGCCGGCTAATTAGAGCAGAAATCCAATTTGTTTGTTTTCGCTTGAGAATAGGGTTCTTCATCCTGCTGCGCGGAAACGGTGGAGGTGATACAGGGCCAGAAAAGTCGAAAAGCAAAAAACTTCACAAACAGCACATGTAATACCAAACCTGTAAATAAGGAAAAGCAAACCACAAATGAGAGAAAACTGAAATAAATAAATAATACAACAGAGCTGCATGCAAGGAAACTATTAATGAGGAGGGTTTGTTTTATCATTTCATGCAGTTAGTATCTTTACTGAAAAATCCTTCTTCCTCTTTCCTACTACTTCTTCCTCATCCTCCTCTTTCTTCTTCTTCTTCTTCTTCTTCTACTTCTTCTTCTTCTTCTTCTTCTTCCTCTTCTTCCACTTCTTTCTTCCCCTTTCCATCTTCTTCCACCTCCTTCCTCCTGCTCCTCCTCCTTCTTCATCATCATTTTAGGTTTTTATTGTCTCATTGCTTAAATTTTCCCTGGTACGTTTTGCTCCTTGTGTCCTCTGTTGTCTTCTATTTCTCTTGTGAAGCATTTCATAACATTAAAGGTGCTATATAAATAAAGTTTATTCTACTACTACTACTACTATGACTAATAATAATAATAATAATAATAATAATAATAATACTTGCTGGTTTTGTTTTTATTATTATTATTGTTGTTGTTGTTGTTGTCGTTGCTGTTGTTTTTTCTTCTTCCTTTTTCTGCTTCTTCGGTGGTTGGCAAGCCAGTGTATTGGTGCATTATTACTACCAACTGGATTAACTTATGAGCTGAGTGGGTCAATTGGAGGTGACCTAATTTGCGTGTCATGCGCTTGCTAAGCGGCCATTGGGACCGCTTAGCCAAAATCTGAGCCAGAAAGCGCTGAACTGAGAACAAGGGTACAAGAGTAACGTGTGGGATCTCAGCGTGAAAATGACTGTTTTACATAATCAAACCAAGTCAGCTGATATCATGGCAGTACCATCACCTGCGTTTCTCTGGTTTCTTGTTTTCCAGCTCTTTTTTTTTTTTGCAATTGTGTTTTCTCATTTTCATTTCCTGGCTTGTTTCTGTGTTAATTTTCTTGTGAACAAGTTTGGAATCACATTTATGGTTTATTGTGTTGTGTTTTTTTTTTTGTGAAAATGAAAATGAAAGAAGAGAAAATGTGTGTTTGGGAGGATTGGGCAGGGGGTTTGATGGAAAGTATTTTGAAATTTCAGTGGGCGGGGAGTTAATGTTCCAGATCAGCGTGCAGGGCCAGAATGAGAGCTCTGAAAGCCAAAAATCTCAGCATCTGGGAAAGAAATTGTTGAAACACCAGTAATGATGAACAGCTCTATAAACCCCTGACAGAAAAACTATGGACATTTTCTGTTACGAGGCAGAAAATATTTATTAATTTACACTTGAGCTAATTTAAACATGAGTTCAGTCCTGTCTTGTTGTCTTGCGGCTGGCGATTTATGTTCAGGACAAACTCTTATCTGCCCCACATGATCATGAATGTTTCATGCGTGCCGTCTTATCCAATCCAACACATAAAAGATTAAATTCACTTTAGTCTGGACATGCATTTACACCAAAGCACCATACTGTGTGGTATTCTATCTAAATGTAGTATGTTTTGTATGCAGGTTTAGATGCTGACTTACTGGCCGTCATCCCATCCTTCTCCAGACACCCGTCCCTCAAACACCTGATGCTGGGGAAGAACTTCAACACCAAGGGCAGGTTAGGACCAGGCCGGGTGCTGGCATTCACTAATATAAGTGGTGGATAGGAGGATGATAATGAATGTTTTCTTCTTCTCTCTATTTCCTCAGGGTGTTGGATGAAACTCTGCAGAAACTAGTTCAGCTGGTGCAAGAGGAAGAGTGTGTGAGTTGGATTATGTAACACACTGTACACGTGTGCTCAGGCACACACGCATCACACACAAATCCTTCATTGCATTACGCACAGATGTAAGCCTACAGATGTGTGTATACACAGAGATTTGCAGCTGCATCTGCACAAACACATGCAACCACACACACACACACACACCCTTCAGTATTTAAATTCATGTATCCTCATTCGTGCACATACAACATCAATCTCATTTCCCACCTGCCACATATGCAAGATGCAAACATGCACAGAAAAACGCACATATACAGTAGGAGTTATGTTCTCTGCAGGCCCAGTGAATGATTCATTTGGTCTCAGTTTATTCTCAAGGCTCCTGAGGCTCTCTCTCTGCTCTCTGCTCTGCAAATCCAGCATGACAAGTAGCTTACTCAATTATTTATCAGTGTTGATGGTGATAGCTCACAATCGTGCACACTCACCAAGCAAGAGGCGAGGCTCGTGCACAAGCACGTTCACGCACAGGAGCACAGACGGGCAAAAGCATGTATGTTCAAAGGAGTGCAGTAGGTTTTTGGTAAATTGACCTGTTGGTCAATTTAGCCCTTAAGTGATGGGATTATGAGGAAATCATCCATTTGTCTACGGTAGATTATTTAGTCTGGTGGTCTGTGCTAACACTTCACCATACACTATGGTAAATAATAGTAGGCAACTAGCATCATCATAGCAGTGAGAAAATTATAACCATTAACAAACACAGCTATTATTTTTTATAATTTAACCATAATTTTGACCTACCAGTGACTACTTTTCCCTGTTTCCCAAGGAAGTGAAAGTGGTGGATTATGGGAAACCTGTGCGACAAAAAAAAAAAAAAAAAATAATAAAAAAAAACAAAAAAAAAAAATCACTGTTAAGCAGATGAATAGCTAAATTAAGTTAATTATGTTCCGTTTTTAAAATTTATGAGTCTCCCAGGCCATAGAGTAAAATCCATCAACAACAATTTATTACTAAATGGTCACTCTTCTTATTTTGGATGATGTGTTACTAAGAGTGGAGCCAGTGATCTGCTGGGGACACGTGGATGATTTTGGTGTCTATGTATACATATATCACCCCCTCAGGTTCTGTTTTCTATATTCTCTCACTTCTCCATCTCTTTGCTCCTCATCCCTCTCCTCTCTGCGTCCTCCAGGCCCTGCAGTCCCTCTCCCTGGCCGACTCTAGGCTTCGCCAGCGGGGGACAGTGCTGGTCAACGCCCTGGGTTCGAACGCCTGTCTGCGCAGGGTGGACCTCAGCGGCAACAGCCTGGAGGACCCCGGAGCGAAGATGCTCAGCAAGGCCCTGCAGATCAACACCACTCTCAGGTGTGCACTTTCTCAAAATGAGAACTCTTGTGGGAGTGAAAAAAAAAAAACGAGCAATGGAAAGATTTCCCTCTTATCAGAGCACTGAGAGCACAGAGATAGCAAAAAAAAAAAAAAAAAATGGTTGTAATGGACAGATGAAAGAATTGGTGTAGAGAGAAAATTAGGATGTGAGGTTCAACAGGAGAGGCGGAATAACGAGATCAATGCCGTGCTGAGGAGATGAAGGAGGAAAAAAGACATGAAGAAGATTAGAAGGTAAAACGGTGAGAGGGGCGGAGCTGGAGGCATAGCGAGGCCAGGCGATAGAAAAGAAGGAATGGATAATGAGAAGACGGACAGAAAGAAATGCCCTTCAGGCAGACAATGTAATGTACAACCATCAAGTGAGAGAGGAGATGGAAAGTCGGGGAATGGAGGTCGAGGGGGAGGGGGGAAGTGGAAGTGATGGAGGTAGAAAGAGAGAGGTAGCAACGCCCTGGAGGTAGATTGAGAGTAAGAGCTTGGGAAAAGAATGAAAGAAACGAAGAAAGCGAGATGGTAGATAGGAAGACGGCATTAGAAATGGAAATCGTTGGATATAGACTAGAAAGGATTTTGGGAGGGGAGTGGGGGGGTGGGGTTGAGGGGGCGAGAGAGGTAGACCACCTAAGGAGTGAGATTTGGGTTTTGCCGATTAAATTTCTAGGGCAGAGCGTGTGGGGGGGAGGGAGACGGGGAGGAGGGATAAAGGGGGGAAAAAAGGGGGGCAGAAAATGAGTGATATATAACAAAAAAAAAAAAAAAAAAGACGAGTTAGACGGTGTGGAGTGTAGGTGGAGAATCTGCACTGTGAATTACAGATGCTCATTAAGTTGCATTGCGGTCGTTCATGCAATGCTAATGCTGCGATGTGGGCTAATTCTATGCGCACACATTCGCTTGCAGAAGAAAGTCCCGATAAATTTGTGTTTAATGCTCGCACGATGTATTTGTACAGCTGCACGGTCCGATAAATACTGTAACTGTGGTTTAACACCCAGCGTGCGCCTGTGTTTGTGTGTGTGTGTGGTAGTTTCTCTATAAGTGATGTTTTAGGGGCTTTTGAAAGTGACTGATTTCCCTCTCTCCCTCACTCTCTCTCTCTCTCCCTCTCTCTCTCTCTGCGTTCCCCTCCCCGCCTGTCTTTTCTTATTTCTTTTTGGTTTGATCCCTCTCAGGAGTGTGACGTGGGATCGGAACAACACCACAGCGACAGGCTTCCAAGATGTGGCGAGAGCCTTGGAGCAGTAAGAAGAACACACACACACACACACACACACACACACACACACACACATGTTTAGGCACCGACATGCACGCATGCACACACAATCTTTGAAGAGGAACACACAAAAACTGGATCGTTTTTTTTGAACAGTGCCACACACACACACAAGCCCAGCCACCCCCGCACACAGCACAGCCACACATATTCATTCACCCCTTGAAAGAAGCACAGCTCCAACACTATGGAAGCCAGTTAACTATCTGAGAACCTGACTATACAATGTTTACTGTTACACTGCGTTTCATCACTCCGCTGACGTGCTTGCCAGTCATACACTGTCATTTCTTAAGTGTGTGTGGGTGTGCCTGCACATGAGCGTGTGTGTGCAGGGGTGTGCGGACGTATTAGGGGATCAGAGATTCAGAGATACAACTGTTCTGGGACCAGTTCCTCACTGTCTGTGGCTGTTAGGGTTCTGTTTGTTCTTATTAAAGGCTAATGCTGATTATTACTGCAGATGTAGTTCTCAAGCATGTTTTCTTTTCTCCCCCCCTTTCTCTTTCCCCCCCTCCCACACCTTGTTTCTTGTCCCCCCTCATTGTTAGTAACTTCACACTGCAGTACATGCCCCTCCCCCTCAGTGATGTCACACAAGCGCACCGCAGCGCCCCAGAGAAGACAGACCAAGCTTTGACCAAGGTGAGACGGGACTGAAAGGCAAAAAGTGTGCCTTGGGTTTGTGCTGTCAGCATTTGCAGCATTATGCTATTATGAAGTTGCAGGGCGAGGACGACGTAGCAGCTAACGCTCAACAGTTAGGCTGAGACTGAAATACCAAAGTGGCAATGTAGCGAGCTTATGCAGGCCTAACGTATTTAACAAACTCACTAACAAACAAGCCATCTCACTGTGCATTCAAACCTCAAACATGTAACCTCTAAGCAAGACCCACAACAGCTGCTCACAACATTTGTATTTTATTTATTTTTCTTTTACCTTTCCCCAAAGGCGGAATGAGTAGGATTTGGGGCCAGCATTCAAAGTTGGCCCCTCCTCTCTGGCTAAGCTGACCGCTGGCATTGACTTTTCGTTTCCTAGGATGGTAATGGAAAACAGGGCAGACACACACACCAACACACACTTCTAGTGGATGATGATTGTGATTGATTATTTTGTATGAACCTATATCTTTATCTATGTAGTCTGTTGTTTTTTAGGAAAATCCTACTCACTCTGCCTTTAACCAGGGAGTCCGTTGAGGTAAAACTCTCTTTCTAGGGAGACCTGGAGCGTGCTTTTTCAAGGTTAAAAAAAAAAAACAAGCATGACGAAAACAGACTAGGGTCAAGGAAAACAGAGCATGTAAAAAACACACTAAAGACAACAGATGCATACTACAAAATCCAGTTTAGGATGTAATGCAAAGTGTTATTGCTCTTCCTTGCAGTATTTTTTCTTTTTTTTTTTTTTCTTTTGGCCATAGTAGCCTCAGTAGCCTCAGCTTCAAAACACACGAGTGCTGCTGCTTTTAGGAAAAATAATGTGGGCGACTTTAGTAGAGCGATGGAATACTGGAGTGAAGAAAATTTAAAGTCTCTGAAAGTTCATTTTCATATCTTTAGTGGAATGAATGGAAACCAGTGGCTGGATAAAAGGGAGGAAAAATGATATTGGAGTTCTTAAAGATGGCTGTTTGCTTCGGGAGAAGATTAGCAGAGAAGTACATTTTTTGGCTAAACATGCAAAATCGCTGGTATGGTCCAAATCACTGGTATGATATGTGAACCACTGCTGATACAAAGTTCTTCCACCACAGCTAGAGGCCTAATTTAATCATTCACTCATGTTTTTATTAATTTTTCATTTTCCACTAGAGTTGACAAGGTATGATGGGTCACCCAGCCCCAAGGAAGTGCTAGTATTGGTTTTACTGGAGAGTATTAGTGTCCCATGATGGTCTAAATGCTATTTCCCCCTGCCAAGACTTTAATTTGAGCACATGTAATTTTTTTTTGGCTTGAACACAGCGCCTCTTTGCCTTCGGAGGAGCTCCACTCCTGCCTGTGTCCTGTCATGCATACCAATCCCAAACAAGTGGTGTCTGAGTGGCAGCCCTGCCATAAACAGCAGCTTTGGGAAGCTCAGAGCATGTAGTGTTTATCTGAGACGGTGTCACAGAGATGTTAATTCATTTCTGGGTTAAATATTTGAACTCTTATCCTGTTAAGTGCCAGTCTATTCTTGTCACTGGGTTTCATCTTGTGACTACTGCGCCTCTGCACTGATGCAGTTTGCTCCTGTTTGGCATACTGTATGCTGTCATGATTTTCCAGACCATTCTCCTTGCCACATAGGTTTGCTGCCTTTGCGACTGATTCATCTGCAGTTCAGGTCCCAGCTATTCAGCCTCCTCAGTGTCCTTGTAGTTGCTTTGAAAGCTGACGTATAATAGGCTCACATAAAAACTGCAGTGACTCACAGAACCCTCTGATTTGCTTGAAAAAATGGGAAATCCCAGTAAATAACTGTTGTTTTAAAAAGGTCCTTAAGTACTGCTGGTTTGGAAAATTTCATTATCGCAATGTTTTCTGCTGATCCAAGCCTAATGGAACATTTTCTGGTGCTTTGTAGAACCCCCTTTGAGTGTCTATATTGTGCACGCAGCTTTTATCCAGGTTGGGATTCTTGTTTTCTGTATGTAGTCCGTAAAGCTCATAAGACCTTGAAGGGTGCTCGATTTCATCTTTGCGATTAACCAAAGCAGCAAACGTTTCCACCTGCTGAGTCAAGGAAACTAAATCAAAGGCATCGCATTTATTCCAGAGGATCAAAATTTCCTCTCCTGTCTCCTTATTACCATGCAAATGGACTTGTCTCCTGTCTCCTGCTCACTGTGCTTTGTAAACACCTGTCATCTCGACTCCTCTCCCTCCTTGTTTGTTTTGTGTGTGTGTGCGTGTGTGTGTGTGTGTGAGACAGATCCAACGTGCTCTGCTAAGGAACAACCAGACTCAGCGCTTCTCTCAGAAACAGGCTCTCAGACTGCACCAAGGCCTCGTTACAAGCACAGCTGAACAGGTGTGTGTGTGTGTCTGTGTGTGTGTGTGTGTGTGTGTGTGTGTGTGCACTGCTGTGAACACATCAAGATTTTTATACTGATGTTAACAGCTTTGACTGACACTTTTTATATTGGTGTGTGCTTGCATGTGGATGTGTTTTTGCACTGTGTGTGTGTGTGTGTGTGTGTTTGTGTGTCTGTGTACAGGTGATGGAGCGTCTGTGTGTGCGCGTGCAGCAGCAGGTGTGTGTCCTGAGAGGCTGTGAGGAAGGAGAGGAAGTCCAGGGCGCAAGGCAAATCCTCAAAGAGGCCAGGAACTCGAGAGCTGTAAGTGCCTGTGTGTGTGTGTGTGTGTTTGTGTGTGTGTGCGTCTGTGTTCAGTTAACAGGTAAATTGCAATTCAAATGTTCCCATTAACTCTACAGTCGATGTAGTTGCTTTTTGCATCTCTGTGCTTGTAGAATTTGCGAATTAGATCTTTTTCTGTGCATACATTGAGAATGTCAGCTGTTTGTTTTTTGTTAATGTTCGTATTTTGATGCCCTCTCTTCCCTGTCTGGCTGAATTGTGTGTGTGTTTAGCTGTATCCGTCTCTGTGTGAGCTGGCCCATGTGCTGTCAGTGGACGGCCCCGTCAAACAGAGGCTGGACACACTGGCTGGAGAACTGGCCAAAGCTGCTGACAAGGAGCTACAGGTAAGCAGGGAGGGATGAATGAATAGGTGGAAACAGGATCATTATCCAGAGGGTAGGCAGTGAAATCAGGAGTAGTTTAATTCCATAATTTAATTCACTGGAAATTGTGATAATAAAAAAAAAAATCCCACCACTTTGAATGTGTCAGTTCCCAGGTCTAATATCTAAACAGTTTAATACCTCGCACAAAACAAAATCTTTTCCTACCCGACTTCCTAGGATAAAATCACATTCCCAAAGGGGCCTGAGGCTTAATGGAAGTCTACCTGGTCGTCCAGAAAATGAAAAAGTTTGAAACACCCTGATACAGACAATCCCTGATGTATTCATGCATGCTGAGGGGGATGTGCGCCTGTTTTGTTAAGCAGTAGACAGGCTCTGGACTGGTTGCTTTTAAATTTCCCATGACTAGAGTGTGACTGTGCGTGGCGCAGGTTTGATTACTTGACTTGAAGAGTGGCATTTAAATGCACAACGAAGGAGCATTTTTTTTTTTGCATTTTTAAATCCTATTCCATTTCCAAAAGGAGGCGGTAGCACAAGCGTCAAATGGGCAAAATCAGCATACTGTGAGGAGGGTTCTGGGAAATGTGTTTAGGCTACCTTCTGTGCTGACTCAAAGTACATTTTAAATTAACTTGAGCATGATTTAGATCCCTGCATGTGCTTCTCCATCTCACATCACTACTAACACCAGGCTACATATCATATGACCAAATATCAAAGTAATTTAAATCAAAAAAAAAAAAAAAAAAAGAAACAAAAAATCAAGGGAATATCCACATCGATGTGTTTGTGCCGGACTGTAAACTGATGAAAGACTGATGGATGGATGGATGGATGGATGTGTAAACAGATCATGTGCTAATGAATCTGTGGTTGATGGATAGATGAATGGGTTGCTGTTCTGCAGATAAATGAAAGATAACTCCTGCAAGTGAATGCATGCATGAGGAATGGGTAAAATAGCAAATATTATTGATGAATACCCAATGGATGAATAATAGAAGGTTAGAATGGACAAGTCTGAATATATGAATGTGTAAAAGACAAAATGAGAGCTTGATTCACTGGAAAAGTACCGCTCGTGTCATCAGTTGTACGCAGTAATAATGTGCATTTTGGGGTGTCTGTCTCTAGGTGATAGTGGACTCCATGGTGTCTCTGTGCCGTGAGCTCTGTCCCATGTCCTGCTCCGCCGCCGAGAGGCTGAACCCGCCTCTCTCCTCCATCTCTGAGCAAGTTTCCATCCCTCGCTCCGCCATCCGCAACGCCCTGATGGAGAGAGCCGCCGAGGATATCAACAGAGCTCTCGAGTGAGCGCCGGTTAAACGTTCAAGGCTAGGAAAACAGTTTGGTAGAAACAGCGAATCTGTCGTATTTACTAGGAAGCATTCTTGGTAGTTCCTCATTGTCCACAATGTTACAGACAATCTGTTGTAAGACGGAATTGTCACAAGACTAATGTAGAATTGTGTAGGATTTTGCAAGAAGGTTCTTGAAAGAGTAAATGTAATGTTAGCAATGTTTCAGCTACCTACCACTGACTTCGGTTACTTCTGGTAGGAAGACAAAGCAGGGTAGAACCAAAGTTCACGGTTTGCTGCATGGTCCTATGGGATATCCCACGCAGCAAAGGAAACGCTCAGTGTTTCCTTCAAATGTTACCAAATCAAGGAACCAAACTAGGATGTGTCCAGTGCTTCCTTGTGTTATGAGGTATTCCTAAGTGGCCATATGTCTGAAAAGCACCAACTAACTAGGAAGCTTCCTTGCAAATGAGACAGAACAGTAACATGATTTACTTTTTTCTTATCATACCCTCATCTCCCTCCCCCTCTTCTACTTCTTCTTCTTCTCAGGGAAGTGAAGTTGTCTGTGGTTTCCTATCTAACCAACTCTATAGTGGATCAGATTCTCCAAGAGCTCTATACCACTCATAAAACACTGGTACTGGTAATATCCCTTTACTTGCATGACTTCTTAGAAGTAGAACAAAAATATATTGTCCTTGAGTTTGTGGGGATTTTTTAAGTCAGTTGATTTAATTTGAACTGCACACACACAAAAAACTTTCTTCAACCTGTTTAATCAGTGGTTTGTGCAGTGTGCTCTGTGTGTATTGGGTACCATGCCATTTTATCAGTTTCCTTAAAATAACATTCAGGCGTCCAGGTTCCTTTGAGGGAAAGGTGTACATTTGGCATCCGTAGGATGAGTTATGGACTTAATTATCTAAGTGTGCAAAAACTGAAACGCTCTTGTCACCTTGATGTCCTACCAAAAAATATGGTTACATCATTAAAAAAAAAAAAAGCTATAAAATCTTTTTTCATTGCAGCTGTGTTTCCAAAGTTTTGATAAATAAGGACAGTACAGCCTCCAGCCAGATTAGTCGATAACAGTCAACCAGAGTGCCACAGAGTCAGCTCAGGTATGCCTTGGGATTGTGCTCAAATGTCAAGAAATGCCAATACTCAACAAAATTATAACGTTTACTTCATTAATATTCACTTTGGCATGGTGATAATCAATCACACTCCCCTCAACCTGTGCTGTTTGAGCTAAGTGAAGCAGCTCATTATTTTCTTGGATCTTTTTCTGTGACATTTTCAACGACGCAATAAAATTTGATAGACCTTGGAACTTTTTCAAACAAAAAAGACAAAAAGGTTGTGAATGACTAATTTAAGAACGCTACCAACGTTTGAAGTTGCCATAGTTCAGTAATCGCATGTCGTTACCATATGGTGATGAGAGATTATTATGACTAAGCACAGACTAAATTTCTTTTTTTTTTTTTTTTTTTGATGTAAAATATTTTGCTGTTTGCTTACTTTGAAGAGCAGGCTGTATCCACCCCTGCAGTGGCATGTGGGCAGAACAAACGGACCCAAAGACAGCGTAAAAATAGATCTGAGCCAATCAAAGAACATGATTAGGCACTGCAGATCCTCTGGTCCACAAAATTAAATTGTTTAAAATGGAGGCCCCGAAGGGAAAGCAAATATAGACGTTTGGCAATAGCAGCACCTGCTCTCCATTCTCTGTTTTGCATTCACTTCACTGTTTCAACCGTTACATCACATTCTCTTTTCTCTGTTTTGCTGCAGTGACAGTTTGTCCTCTATCACGCCTCGCTCTGTGCTTTAATAATCAAGAAAATGGATTTTATTCATATTCTTCATGGCCATTGCAAACAATGAAAAAGTACCCTTTGCTTTGTTTGTGAGCTCCTCGGGTACAAGGACGGACACAGCTCTCTTCAGAGATTGCGTTGAAGGATATAGATATTGTTTCTGGTGTCATCACATTGTGTTTGTGCATGTGTGTCCTTGTGTGTGTTTGATGTGTGTGTTACATCAGCTGCGGCAGGTGTCCCAGGCGAAGCGTTGGGATGATGTTGGGACGGGCAGACGCACCATGAGACAGTCCAAAATCGTAGAGTCTCTGGAATTCCCTGATGAGGACTTGGCTGTCAACCTGGGAATAGTAAGTGTATGAGCTGCCTGCTCGTACTTTGATGTTTGTAAGTCAAAGAGCACGCCTCTTTTAATTTCAAAGCTGCTGTGTCTACTGTTTTTGAACATCAGTGTCACAGTTAAATTAATTTTGGACCTTGGTATAACTATCACAAAAAAGTGAAAATTGGTTGCTTCCACCACATGCCAGTGGTAGTGTTAGTTTAAATGTGTCAGAATTAAGACTACATCACCCATATAATTTGTTTCCTGTTCAAGACTCTGTTGGTACTTGCCCTTCATCCATCTCTCAAGTGTCTCTTGTCTTTTCCTGTTCTGAAGGTAATGTTATATTGGAAGTGATTTTTTTTAAATCAGCCTTTCATTTCCTCTATCTACACTCTCTGAAGACTTTAGCTCTCTTTCTGTATTCCTGTTTTGTGATGTAAAGCAACATCCTTTTGTGCCATAAAGCACTAGGTTAAAGGACCATAGCAATATCTACAAAATGTTTATACTTGACGTTTCTGCTAATTTTTTATCCAAAGCAAGCAGACGTATTTTAGAACTGCACTATCATTGTTCCTACGTTTTTATCTAGCCACTGGTTACCATTGACTACAATATGAAAATGAACTTTCAAAGACTTCAGACTTTCTTCACACCACTATTCCATCACTGTAATAAAGTCATCCACATTAGTTTTACTAAAAGTTAAAGTTTCATGTTATGCTGGTGAACATAACATGAACATGTTGGTGAATTTCCTGCGTTTGACCGTTTGACTGTAGCATTCTTTGCTGTATTCCTTACTTTGTTCTCAATATTCATGCAGTGTACTCAAACAGCTTCTGAGTAAATTGTACTTAAAATGACTTGATTTGTTTTTGTCAGTCACTGCCATCATAATAAAGTCATTGATGTCATTCATTTTGCGGTTATCGTCTTATGTCAAAAGGACACTATGGCTATCAAGAAGCGGAGTTCCAGGACAAGAAGGATTCGTCCCGTCTCCACCAGACTGAGTGAGTTTTATGTCCTGACTTGCAGCTAAGTGCTCATACAGCACATTACATTTACAATAATGGCAGGGTCAGGGTCAATTGACTTTCTATTTAATCAACTGAGAAAGTGGTTTTTCCAGAAAAAAAGGACTTTGAAATATGTTGGTCATAAAAAAGCTCTCATATTTGATTTTATAAAAAAATAATTGTGAGTAAGTGCTCTTTCATAAGTTAATGAATTGCAGCTTTGGTCTAGGTTTTGAAATCACTGAAAGGGAAATGGACTGACCTTACAACTTGTTGATATGTTGTGTATAACTTATGAAGCTGTGAAAATGGTGTGAAATAATTTCGATTTTGTCACAATGCTGTCTCCTGTCGCCTCTTAGGCCTTGGTGATGACCCCAGCTCCTCCCCTACCCCGTCTGCTCCAGCCCTCTCTGCCCCCTTGTCCCGGTCGGCATCGTGGGAGTGCCTGTCCACCCTTCCCACCAATGGCTCACCCTTGCGTCACGTGACCCATGTCAGGCCACGCCCTCCACGGAGACACAGGACAGGGTATCTTCCACCAGAGTCTGTGAGTTGGCGCCAAATGACCTGAACTTTGACCTTGTTCTGACCCTGTCAGCCTCCTAATGGGGAAGTGCACTGAATCACAGAATCTATGAGCAGGGGCTTTTATTACAGCTCTCCAAAGACGAGATGAGAAACGCATAAATTCTCTCCTGCCACAGTTTTGTTGAACTGCGCCGGCACTTCTGAAATGGTATCTATTCTCTTTTCCTGCCTGTGGCAGTTTTCTGAAGGAGTTGTTGTTATACTGGTGGCACCATTGTATGTTTTTCTGCCCCAGTTTTGAACCCACACTGCAACACAAAGTTCTGTCCATTTGGTTCTGTACAACAGCTTAGAAGGCCGTCGAGGTGAGAAAGTGAATCCGACAATATACATAGTCAAAGTTTATTTCTTATTAATCTCCCTTGTCCTTAATGTGCTGCTTTTGTGCAAACTTTTGTTGTTCATCTTGTTTTCCATGCCCGTGGCACTTTCCAAAAATAAGAACCTTTTAAAGTAGGAAGCTGTCGCATGTGTCTCTGTGACTCAAATGTGAATCGTGCACACCCATCTCCGGGGGGCTGCAGGGCAGCCTCTAACTTAACGGCTTGTTTGTTTTCAGGCTTTATAAAGGCTTTTTCTAAATCGGTGCAAACTCAGTTAGGGAAGCGGTGATGAGGAATTATTTTATAAATACACTTCTCTATTGGCAGAGGATCTGCTTTTGCCAGCCGGCCATTTGAAATGATAATAGCCTTTGTCAGCCTTTCAGCTTTTGTTGACATGGTGGCATTGATCTTTGTTATCCTGTTATCTGTCTCCTGTGTGTGTGTGTGTGTGTGTGTGTTTAGCATTGCTCAGAGAACGGAGGAGTCAGTGTGCTGGAGGATGGATTGCCTGATTTCTACAGCAAGAGAGTGCTGCCTGACAGGTAGCATACAGAATTAGTTTTGATTTTGTACTGTCATTTGAAAATGGTGGTAAATATCTCATTTAGTATTCAAACACTTCAATATTTTTAGAATCATCAGAGTAGGAGACACAATGTTCTCTTTTGTTTCTGGATATAGGAAACAGCACTGAGTGTCCACAAACTGCCCACTGTCCACACAGCAGTGGCCAAGCGAAAACACACTGTTGCAACATAACAACATAAGTGAAAATTCAGCGAGATTCACCACACTGGCTTTAGATAAATATCATAAGATGCAATTATAAGAACTACAACATGAATTAAGGATGTGCTAATCAGGTATATTGGGACCAGTTCCAGTTACTGATTTTGTTAACTGGGTTATTTGCTGATTGCTGATCCAGTTGGCGCATCCCCAGTACATCCTTACATGCAAGCACATGATCTCAAATTCTGTTTTGTTTGTCTATGCATCTCTCTCCGTCTCTTTACCTTTACCTTTCATTTCATCTCCCCCTCAATCTGTCTTCCTCCACCCCCCTCCTTAGTCAGCTGTCATCGCTCCATCAGGCCCAGTCACTGAGGAGGAAGAAGAGACGTAGTGTGTTGTCTATTTTCTCTGGCTTCCGCAAGAACCGCAACTCCACCATATCCAATCAGGACACAGAGTAAGTAGAAAATGGAGGCACTGGGAGACTGTTGTCAGCTTAATCCAGTGCAGGGCATTAGCGTCACCACATAGCTTCATAAATATTTCAATGCAAGAAATTTTGGCAGTGCATACATTTTAAGATGCTCTTATATAAAGGCATCGTAGTCAAAAGTCCAAAGAGCGAAAGTACATTCGGTGGCAAGCTAGACAAAAAAGGAAAGTACGTAGATTAATAACTGAGGGGAGAGAATAGCACTCAGGAGGCACTGTTGGTTGCAAACAGAAAAAGGGGTTACAACGCTTCGAAATAGAGGACAAAAAGGCACTTAGAGAGAACTACGTGTTTTAACTGGCAAGGGTGTTAACAGATTGACCTTACCGGAATTAAGGGAAGTCAAAAAAAAAAAAAAAAAGGGGATGCAGTCACCTCTCCTGTTTGAAAGCCTGGCTGCAGCACTGTAGCTGTATAAGGGAGAGGGTCAGGATTTACAGCAATCGCACAGAGAAGACATAAAGGAATAGACGACTAACAGTAATTTCCCAAATTTGTGTTCTAAATGTTGGCAGTTTGATCATTTTTCCATTGTATTTGGGAATGTAGTGAGACAAAAATATTCTGAGGTACTATATATGATGGAAGAGATTTTATCAATTCAATTAACAATGGAGCCAAAGTCTTTCATATTAGGTCTTCATCCGAAAGAGAAAAATATGAGGAAAAAAGAACAAATCTTTTTAGAATTGTTTCTTACAGGCCAGACGGATGATAGCACTCATAGAATCATTGAAAAATATACATAGACCAAATATTGATAAATGGCTGAAAGAATTGTCTGCATGTACAGTATATCCTCATAAAAATAATATTTTCTGGAATTTTATAAATTTACTACTCTATTAAAGGGAAACGAGCTACTTAAGAAAGCACAGGGTCCTTTTATCAATTACCTTGAACATAAAAACCTGGAAAGTGTACTGGGTCAGCAGAGTGAATTTGGAGAGAATTAAGCTCCTCTGTTTAGAGCAGGATGGGCGTAAAGTGAGCCTGTGTTGATGGATAAAGTTGGACATTTGTGATTACTAGATGTAGGGATAACATTTATTCATTTTTATTTCTATGTATTTTTAAGCATTTTTAGTTTATTTTTTATTAGTTTATTTTACCTACTCTTTGTTTTCTTCCCCCAATAATTTTTATTTATTTATTTATAATTAATATATATATATCTCTTATTTTTAACCTGCCTCATGTATGTATGTATACACTTATATGTTGTCTATATTTCTTGAAAAACTAATAAAGAAAATGTTAAAAAAAAAAAAAAAAGAGTGATGACTAATCTCCAGCCTTGCTATAGACAGAAAAGACTTTTTCAGCGACAGTTTACCTTGGCTTGCGGTGTTTCACCTTCAGATTATGTTAATAAACCACAGTGATCACAGAGATGGCTTGTCACCGCATTCACTTGCCTGCCCTCTACATGCATGTCCTTTCTGTTCCTATAAGGACAGGAGGGACACGGTGTGCAGACAGTGTAAAAACGCCTGAGCCCAAGATGTGTGTTCATTGACAGCAGCATTTCCAAATAGAAGTATACGCAGCACAAGCTGTACATTATACATTAATATTCCAGCAAGAGCAGTCAATTTGAGGGCAAGCTGTGTGTACCACCACCACCTGAATCACCTCTTCCTGGGTGTCTCAGGTCAAGCCTGAGGCACACTGGAAGGCTAACATCGATGAATCACCCACCAACACTTCTGTGTTCGTCTGTCCGCCTTGTTCAGCAGCACCTCAGAGAACGTCTATTCGATGATTCAACACCCTAAGGATCCTGGGAGGGCAGAGTCTGCGGTTCCGGGGGCAAATGGGACCATGCCTTCGCCTCGACCAACGCCAGGCTTGCCGATGCATGGGATGCGGGGTGCCAGCCCACCCTGCCTCATCCAGAGACAGGTACAATGTAATGGTGCAATCCGTCATGGACCTACATGTCTGTCAGCAGCTTGGTTTTGCAGTTACAGCATCATTCAACTCGAATTTTCAGAAACATCAAACATCCCTCCCTACTGAAGTGTCACTGATCAAAACACAGAATACCTACCAGCTGTAGAGATGCTGCCTCATAGCTAAATCTGACCTGTGACCTCACTGTAGATGAGGGGTGAGAGAAGAGGCTCCAAAGAGTATCACAAACAATATGATCCTTAAAACACACTTATAAATAATTCACTGTTGTTTGGAATCAGGTTGGAGCAGCAGATGGGTGTGGTGTAAGCCATCAAAACACATTACATAGTGATCGACTTTTAAATAGTTTAAACGTTCTGGCAGTCATTCTGTTCTTCCTCTGGAAAAAACGCCCATCTGGTACTCCAAACTCTTTAAAATAAACTCAAAAATGTCTTTTATTAATGCCATTTAACCTGACTGGTACCAATTCAGTTCCTAAATAGGGATCCAGATAGCAAGCCTCCTGCTCCCACTTGCGACAGTTCAGCATGGCACCACACGATGAATGGTTGCATGCTGTGGCCACCACCTGCTATTCTGAACCGTCTTCTGTGAGACGTCTTTCTTTGTGCAGGTTTTCTGAAGTGTCACACAGAGCGCAAGATGATATGACCTATTTTCAATCTCTCTGCAAACACAAACACACACACACACACACAGAAATTGTCTAAATTAATTGTAGATTAATTATATAATCCTGTGGTTCATAAAGTAGGGTCTGTGGATGCTCAGTGATCCTTGAGGGGATTTAAGGGCAGCAAAATGAGGAATAGTGTGCTTGCTTCTCAATTCATTTCAAGTAGAAATTATTTACAATTTTATTATATAGGTCTCACTTCTACCACAGTTATCTCCATAGGAACAGTTACACAGAAAGTAATACAGTTCAATACTACAGCACCATATATCTTCCCTTCTTGACATTAAAACATTTGAGAAGCTGTGATCTTGTGTATTGATCCTGCTCTCACTCTCATCTCGCACTCCTTCTCTCTTGTCTTGGCAGTCCACAGACCTGGTCAGCATGGTGTACAGCTGCATCGGGGCTGAAATCGAAGACTCGGATGCCAGCAGCACCTGTGACACCAAGCCGACAGACCAAGACACTGACAGATCTACCGGTGTCCCAGATGCCCCAACAGACGTCCGAACCAATGGCCACGTGGTCTCCTCTGAGCGGCAGACGGACAGACAGCCGGAGGCAGGCAGACAAGAGAGGATTCTGCCACTGACGGACCCACGGACAGAGATGGAGGAGGACGGACAGAGCATCAGTAGTGGCGGAGCCTCCTATGGGCTGAGGCCAGAACCACCACCACAGAGCTGCAAGCCCAGTCTGGCTGCCATGAGGCAGAGACACCTTCAGGAGAGTTTAGGTACTACAACTTACGTACAAACTACTGAGATTGTGTTAAAGGTGCTGAGTGTAGCATTTCTGGTCAACAATATGTCATTGTCAAATGTACTGTGATACCTTGGTATAAATACCACAAGCCCATGAGATTAGGGCTGAGTTAGTGACAGCTGATGGTCTTGCAGTTTGTGAATTACACTAATATTGATGTAATGATATTAAAGTACTGCAAGGAGCACCTTTGATGATGATAATGGTTAAAGACCAAATCATAATTAATAATGAGAGTAAATATGAGTGTGACATTAATGGTGCCCATCACCAGTAAACATCCTGCAGTATCTGTAGAAGGCCAGTATTAGCTGATAACATTGCTCTGCCAGTTGGTGAGCCTGTTGGGCCCTGTGGTATGCTGATAAATGACGGTGACACAATGACAAATGAAACAATGATAGATTTTGTTTGTAATATGACGTAGTGCTTTCCATTCAATAAAGAAAGTACAAACAATCTAATCCCATTATCACAGGGAGGAAGAAACCACATAAAAGAATTACAAAAAGCCATATAAAGCCATTAAAAATATTACAAAGATTGGTAAGTCTGTCAAAGTAGGTTTTATGGTGATCTGAAAGACAGCGATTTGGCAAGTCCAATCCCCGCAGGTATATTATTCCAAACCGTAGTGGCCTCTACAGAGGAAGGGCCATTATCTTCAGTCTTCAATCTAGACTTTGTAACGAGCAAAAACGCATCACTCACTGAAGAATAGACTATACCCTGGCTCAAAGAGAATTAAAAGATCAGTAAAACAGCCAGAGGCCAGACCCAGCCGTGTCATAAAATGGTTATAAAAATCTTCAGATCTGTTTTAAACCATACAGGAAACCAGTGTAGGAAGGCTAAGAAAAAGAAAAAGGATGAAGCATTTATATCTCATGGTTCAAAACTTTGGTGCAACATTTGGGCTGCAAAAAAAAAAAAGCTCTTTGATGATAGCTTATTTTGTTCTTTTTTCTCTCTAATGATTCTAGACATGGGTTGTCACCGATTTCACTTGGCTTGCCTCTGTATAAATATGGCTTTTTATCCTTCTGGAAGCAAAGGCTCACAGAGTAGTATAACACCACCTGGGCCCATGAATCTAGGTGTTTGAAGTGGAGCTCTTTCTCCATGATTGAATATTTAGTCCTTTATGAATGGAAAAAAGTCCTTATTACAGCTATTACTACCAGCTGCTACAACATCACACCGTCAGCCTGCATTGTGTGCCGTGTTTTTGGCAGTGATTTCAGACCTTGTTTTCTTCCAACCAAAGGCTTTACACTTACATCAAGGGAGGCCCATAAGAACATGTGCATTCATTATGCATCAACATAGCATACATCAGCACACTCTTTTCTACACAAGAGCTTTTGCACCTTCTTTTCAAATTTCAAATATATCTTGGCAGTGGGTAGAACTGCAGATTTTTCATCTTAAGCAAGTATTTTTTTTTGCCTCAATAGAAGAAGCAGGAAGGCAGGATGGAGAAAGGGAAGAGGACCAAGGTGACAGAAAGCGTGAAGAGAAGCAGAGACCAAGAGGTGCAGAGGGACAGCGTCCGCCTCTTCCCAATAAGGTGCGTTAGTAAGAGCAAAAATAAGACACTTTGTGTACTAGTTTAAGAAAATTCTCTCAAAACTTCTGTACATGACACAGCCAAATGCCATGTCCATCCCTCAGCCCAGTCTAGAGCTATCAAGAGAAAGAGAGACCTCCCCAGAAGAGGCAAAGAGCTCTCCGAACACCTCACCTGTCACACCAGATGAAGAGCCAACCAATGATAAGAAGAACCTGCCTCCTGCCAAATCTACTTTTGAATGTTCCACTGCTCCCGTCATTCAGGAGGGGACCAATGACAGGACGAGCCCGCCCTGTGTGCCCCCAGCATCTGCCAAGCCTGGGACAGAGTCAGGAGATCAAGCTGCCACTGAAGGTACTTTTAGAAAGGTTTGGATTGGTGTAGGTGCCATTCTTCTCTTTGTCTGTGTAGCTGTGGTGGCTTCAGCTGCTCTTGCTAACAACACCCTTCTTCCCCTGTTTATTCTAAAACAAACTGCTGTTGTTACTGCCAGTAACCTAAGCTCATCACTTTCTGCGCACCAGAGAATTTTTGCCAGGAAAGAGCTACTACACACAGAGTGTTCAGAATAGCAAATGTAAAAGCTTTTATGAACTTGATACGAGATGAATCACTATTGTTCTACATCAGTCAGTAATACAGGGTAGCAAACTGGCATTTACTTGTCTAAAAATGTCATGGATTAATACTTTCTTGACATGGAAAACTGAATATGATCACGTTTAAAACGAAGATGGCAAATGAGTTATGACAGTGATATTTAATTACTTTAATGATGATAGTGGCAACAACTCGGAGACAGTGTGGTTTTGATGATATCAGTGGCAACATGTTACAGAGAGAATAGTGTACAAATGATGAGGAGGATGATTATTATTTTCTTTTTTCAGATGGGGAAGAAGGAACCAACGGATTCCCAGCAATGTCACATCACAACAGGAAAGCAAATTCATTTGATATAGGTACGTTTGACCCTGTGTTCACTGTCTGTACGGCATTCCCTTTGAGTCAACACACACATCCTGTATGTACTTACAGTGAGCATTTTATGATATGCAGGTTTGCATTACTCAGCCATACACATGGATGCCTGACAGTGACACATGTCCACACTACGCCGTTGTGGCTTGTTGGGGCTTTCTATACATACTAAGCCGTTTTGAAAATGCTCCTCAAAGTGCTAAAATTTGAAATTGACAATTTTGTGTTGTAGTGTGGAAGGGCAAGAATGAGTTGTTTGAAACTGCTGCTGTAGGGTTGCCATGTGATCTAGCCCATAGTCTAGGGTCTAGATCGCAGGGGCTATGGGCTGTGGGCTGCAGTAAGGAATTTGTGACCACTAGAGGGTGTTTAGAGCACAAACTGAGTCAGTCTGACTCAGACTTCTGGGTTCATGGCAGATCACATGTACAAAACCAAAAGTTAAGGGAAATAAATATGTTCTCTGGATGGAAATGAGGGATACATCTCAGTATCACAAGGCTCCTGTTGGATTACTTGGAATATTTTCTCTTTGACCCCCATTTTGAAAATATGAGGTGTTGTATTTATCTTAGTTTATATCTAATTTATCTGAATAATATGCAGTTTCAGAGATGCTTTGAATGAAGTTGAGGCATTGAGGGGGTGAAGTGGAGGGTAGAGGAGGAGCTTATTCTTGGTTTGATACAGAAATTTAGAAACCTCAAACCAGGAAATTACAACAGGGTGGCTAATAAATTGTATGGTGGAGGGAAGACCCACAGAGAAGACTCTCACATTGCTGGGAGTCATTTTACTGCAACAAAATGTGTGAAATATTGCCTGTAAGCACTGTGGGGCATTTTCAGTGTGGACAGCAGATTTTTGGAAAATGGTCTGAAAACCTTTGTGTGCAGTGTTGATGAAACACCAAAACAGCATTTCCAAATGCACCCGGCTTAGTGTGGACATGGTCTTTAGTCCATGATACCTCCCTCTTGCTGTTTTCTTCATAATTCATAACAATGGCACAATGCATTTGTTATGAATTATCAAATGAAAAACCTTGTGTGTCAAACAGTCAGTCTTTTACGTTCTCCCAAGCCTGTAGAGCTCTCCAGCTGTGCACCATACCACTGCTTCATCCCAGCCACCCCTTTTGAACTCCCACACCCCGCTATGTGTGTGTGTCTCATGCCATTTCCCCTCAGGCATGGAACAGGACAGCCCCAGTGATCTGGAGAGGTCCTCAGATCGCAAATACCCTGTGAAAAAGCTCTGCTTCCCCCAGTACAGAAATAGATCTCTGGACTACCCTGCTGGGACCAGGTGTATGTATCTGTTTCTCCCTACCCTGACTACGCAGATATGCATGATATGAGAGCCATGTTTTGGATGCATAGTGTACGTGTTGAACCCGTGCTTGTTCCACTACCATACAAACGGCTGACCAGCGAAAGACCCCAATTTGGCCGTGTCTCCAAAAAGTTGCATTGTAGCTGGCAGCCAGACTTGATGTTATGTGGAGCATGCATTTGCAAGACGATTTCACCATTTTTTGAAATGAGGGTCTTTTACCACTCCTTCTTTAATTGGATCTGATTCCTTTTTGATACGGTGCTCCATTATTGAGATAATTGCCAGCCATGTTTAGCTGATTCATCACTGCTTTCTAGACTGAGCCATTTGGCATTCAAGATGGAAACCCTGAGGCAGTGGAATTTGGCGGGCAGTGATGACATGGCAAAACCGCTGCCAATTATCTCTGTAATATGGAACTATATATCAAAAATGTGCTTCAGGGGACTCAATTACCATCATTGTGAAAATGATAAAAGGGCCCACATGTCACAAATGGTGGCATAAAAGCCAATTATTTTAGACTGTGTGAAACCTAAAGTGGCTGTCGTCCTCTCTGGCTAAATGGTAGATAAGCTGGAATATGACCAGAGACGTCTTATTCAGGACAATTGGCAGATTGTGACATTTGTGGTTCCCGAGTGTAATGTAATCTGAATGTCAGAGGTGTAAGGATTGTGTCTCAGGGACCATCTCGGGTCACGGTGAAGCCTCTCTGCCCTGACTCCCAGGTTGGGCGAACCTAAAGGAAAGTGCTGACAATAAACTATATTTTGTTTGTTTAGGTCACGACAGTCCCCAGCTTGGCAACAGAGATGTGTTATGACATTACCCGTGGACAAGGGGAAGCTTGGTGCGAAGAGAATACTGCAAAACGGAGGACTGGACGGAGACGAGCTTTTAAAACTCTGCAGACTCCAGTGGTGGTTTTTTTGTTGATACATGTAGACATTTGTTGATGAACGTGCATGTATGCTTTTAATTGGTTGCACTTGTATGTTTTTTCTCAGGCATAAGGAATACCTTACTTACATAAATACCATTGTGGAGGCGCACATGCACACACACACACAGTAGGACAACATTTCTCCAGGATGCTCATAAACTGTTTTATGCATTTCTTAATGTGCGAAATCATTTAATATTGAAAATTCCCCATGTGTCTCATCCCCTCCCTGTCTTTTACTGACAATCTGTGACTCTGCAGCTGTAAGAGTGAGTTTGTATTTATTCTAATCTGTAAATACTGAATATAAATCCGCTAACTGCACTAACCATTGTGGTAAATCTAACGGTTAACAATCATGTTTTTATTTGTGGTACTATATAATTCATTTGATAAGTGTGTTGTAAGTATGCTTTTGGTGTATGCTGACAATGAAAACTGAGAAATGTGAATCATGCACTTACCATTCCCAGTCTGTAAGAGTATTGAGTTCAGTCAGTGAATCACTTAGTTTTAATCTGATTTTACAGGCCTGAAAATGAGTATATTTTCTAAAAATGCTTCTATGAATCAGAATAAATAAAAAAAAAACGACTTTACAAGAGGAACTGAATTGCTGTGAGTGTTTCATATTTCTCAAGTAATGTTTATGGCACATTATTCTACAGTTCATTAACATTTAATGAGTAATCAGCTTTAATTCCAAAATAATAATCATTGCAAGCAGCCACTAGTTAGGAAGTGAAGGGACAAAGCCCGCCCAAGTTATATAACAAAATAGTCCCGGAGTCTGACAGGAAAATGAAAAGCCAGGGACAAACGTATTCTTCAAGCAAGACATTTTCACAGCAAGTAGAAGAACAAAAGTGCTGCTTGAAAAGTTGAGTTTTCACGCGGCAATCGGGGCGTACAAAATTGGACTCATAAGACACAGCAACACATTTCACTTTCTTTTATGTGACACTGATGATGACTCGGTTCAAATAGCTGTCACATCTCTAAGCAGCGATGCCCTGGCTGTGAGGACGTGCTCACAGAGGCACTCTCTCAAGGGGTGTTACTGTGCTTGAGCAGAAGGGGGCAGTAGAGACTGAGCCCTGCTCCGCTCTGCAGCCGCCCGCTCACCTGTCACCCACAACTCGTGCATTCCCATTGATTAACATGAAATTAATTTAAGCAGCAATTAGTGTCTTCTTCGTTAATGAAGCGTGAATATGCATGATGCTGCCGCCGTAGTGATTTTGATTTAGCAGATGAGATCATTTGAATATGGTTGCCTCAGGAGGAGTGAGCAGACAGATCTAGACGGGGCTTCCTAATGAGGGACATCAGCACTTAATTGACAGTATAAATATGCTCATTAATTGCTACCATTCCTGGCTTGCAAACAACAGTTGCGCACACGTGGTATTGCTCTCTCTCTCTCTCTCTCTCTCTCGCTCTCTCTCACACATACTATATGCACACAGGTGAGCTGAGGTATGCTGAGGTCAGCTTTGACAAACAATGATTGAGTGTGTTTGCCTTCCGAACGTGAGAGGCGTTTAATTCCCCCCCCGTAAAGTCAACTCATTTCGCATCCTGCTGTCGGGACAAAGCACAGTCAGGTGTGTTGAGCGGTCACGTTCATTAATTTGCTGGAGGCGCTTAGCTAAGCTCGGTTTTCTCTCTCTCTTTCTCCCTCTCCCTTCCCTGTGTACTGTCCTACTCACCATATGCTCAGCTGAATGTGATTCAGTTGTTGCATCCGACCATACATGGCTCATGCATGCATAAGCACAATCCACTAAGAAAACTGTGTGTGTGTTGGGGGTACTTATCTGGATGTACACTAGCTCATTCACCCAAGACTCATATCAGATTGTACGTTTATGTGTGCACACATGCGTGTGTGTGTGTGTGTGTGTCTGTGCAGCTTGCACTCCATTATCTTCATGTACGCAAACTCATTCATCTATATCTGGACTGGAGTGTGTTTTCCTGTCTTTTTTTCCCCCCTCTCCAAGCGGCTTGGAGTGTTGCGTGGGTGTGTGTGTTAATGTGTTGGTGTGAGTCAGGCGTGTTCAGCACCAGCAGATGGATCAGCAGCAAGCCACTTGACTCCCTGTGTCAACAACGGAAGGCCGGCGACAAGTTTACAGGAGCCAGTGTCCCCCGTCGTGTACCTGCCGAGCCCCACGAAAACAGGTGGAAAAGCTCGACAAATGAGGCAGGTTATTCCAAGACAATATGTATTTATAGATTTTGTTGCTGGCGTAGAGTGGATTTAATGTTTTAAAAAAAAGAATTATTCCTTCCTCCTCACTTAGCGTTATTGCAGTGTGCGATTTGGTGAGGTTTCCAGTCTGTCACCCTTCACCCCAATACAAAGGAGCTGGATGGGGATTTGTCTGTGTGGTTCAAACTGAAAAAAAAAAAAAAAAAAAAAAAAAAAAGATAGATCACAGCCCTCAGTGGCGAAAAGGTTCATTGGGAACTATTTCCTGCCAAGGAACACTGCAAACTGTATCAATCCGCCTGTTACTTGTCCTTGTTGTGGGCAGATAGATTCAGTTTGCCGGTTTTCTTAGGCACTAGGCGTAAGTGGGAAAGTATCTTTATTTGTATTTTGGGCGAACTGTTCCTTTAAGAGATATTCAAGGCAATACAATGTGTATCGATCTGGAACATAGAGTAGTAGGTGTCACCTTGGAAACGGTGATATAGTGGTAAAAATAAATGAAAAAGGTTGGTCAACTTTGAACTCTGGCAATCATCGGGAAAAAAAAGACGCCGATATAAAGAAAAAAAATCAATCGTGTTTTCAGAAAAGGTATTCACTTTTTTCTTCCACCCTCATGCAACTCACATCAGTTTGCCGCCATCGTGGCTCAAACAAATTTCTGTCAAGCCGGGTAAACTCCACAGCACCGAAAATAAAAGGCAGGCATGCAGTGCAGGTGGGTTTACTGGCACCACATCCCTCAGAGGCGACTGGGGCTTCAAATGAGCCAGTAAATCCTTAACCTTTACGGCCTCTGTTTGCTTGGGACAGGTTAGGTAACACATTCGTATGTCCTTTAAAATAATCAGTCGCTTGACGCAATCGGCCTCCACCCACTTGACGGATTCCTCTGACTCCATCCTGAACCTGACACAACTCGGACGCTTCCACCGACGCAGCTGTCACTGGGTTTTTTTTGTTTGTTTTTTTTTCCTCTCAGGTTTACGCAAGACTTTCAGTTTGCCTCCCTCCTCGTGATCTGAAGAGGCTCGCTGGATATACTGCGTTTCTCTCCGTGCACGGCCTCGGTGGAAGGCAGTCAATTTGCCCTCCTTCCATCCTAATCTCTCGATCTGCCCTTTTTCTTCTTCCTTTTGCCCGCTCCGCTTCCCCTCCTGCCACCTCGTCTCCATTCCGCTTAGTTTTCTTAAAGCTCTCCCTAACAAAAAGGGAATCTCATAATACCCTCTTGCCACTGGATTAGTGAGGATCAAAAGTGTTTGTGTGTGTGTGCTCATGCACATTTTTCTAGATGTGTGTGTAAATGCATGTGTGTTTTTACACTTACGAGAACAAAATATCCTCATCAAGATAAGGATGGAAGTAGAGGATATTTCTTATTTCTTATTTATTAGACGATAGTTGTCCTTATTTAGCCTCTTTAACCCTGCCAGTTCCATCCGTGGGTTTGTTATTATATTTAAATTTTAATGGAGATTTCAACATTTCCAAAGATACTAAACATGCCCTGGTGAATCACAGGGAAAGGTGCATAAAATGTTGCACAAGACGTGTAGATATTTTCCATCTGATGCGATGCTGCAGACATAAAACAGCATCTTGAGCATAAATATTTCACTCAGTGTAAGTGTGATGTAGCTTCAATAAAGCGCCGCAACCAGCAGATACAGAACATGGATGTGACGCTGTTGTACAATATGAAAAAAAAAAATACAGTGAACTTTGAAGATACCTCAGCTTCTTGAGACATTTAAGGCAAAACAAGAGTTGAAAATGTTAGAGAATGAGAGTTTAACACAAGTGTGACGAAGCGCCGCAACAAGCGGATACAGAATATGGATGTGACGTTGTTGTTCAGCAGGGAACAAAAAAAAAAAAAAGTTTCATTTCATTTCTCTAACTTCAAAGCGGCCTCCGGGGAAATTTAAATGTAAATTCAGTTTAAATTTAATTTAAACACATCAGAGTTCTGGGGATTACGGGGGGAGTTTACGGAGGATTGGATGGTGAGATTAGAAGTCGGATTAGGTTTAGGTTGGGTTGAGAGTTGAGTTTAAGCAACTAGTCGAGGGGCTTCAGACTAGAGGATTGGAGGTTATGGAGTGACTGTAGTCAATGAAGGTCCTCATGTACAGTCATACAAATGTGTGTGTGTGTGTGTGTATTTGTTTAAATCAGTGTATGCCTGTGTCTGGAGAGAGTCAGAGAGACAGTGATAGTGAGGTCAGCCTTAGAGGTGACAACGGAGAGCTGGATTTGGTGGCAGAAAGATATTTTTCAGACATGGAATGCCTGAAGGGAGAGGAGGAGGGGTGTGTGTGTGTGTGTGGGGAGGGGAGGGGTGGGGGGGCTCTGGCTGAGGTAACCGGGGCAGATGGAGAGGAGGTGAATTATCAGTGATAAGGCACTCGAGCTCTAAAATGAAGACAGACAGACAACACTGAGTTTCCTCACCGTCTCATTGGAGGGAGTCGCTAACTCACTCGATTGGCACCTCGCCTCATTATCCTGTCTGTGTGTGTGTGTGTGTGAGGAAAGGAGAAAGGAAAGAACCGTGTGTGTGTGTGCGTGGTCGCTAGACAGCGTGGGAGGTCAAGAGGGGGAGGATATAAGGGAGGGACGCAGGTGTGTGCCCTCTCTTTCCCCTCTTTATGCAGCACATCAGCCCATGGTGAATGGATGGCTTCTCCCTGGAGCGGGGCACTGTTCATAGTAAGTGTGCACACACACACACATTTAACAGCCTCTATCCTTCCCTCGGAGCTGGATGGGCCGTGCCTTCTCTTTGTATTCGGTCCAGGTTTGGTTCAAATAGTTGCTGTCCAGAACACTTGGGTTTCAGTGTCTGTTTGAAGCCTCTGTTTTAAACGCTGAAGGTGAGGGCTGCTGTACCAGGAGAGCTCAGCTGGAGACAAAACAGCAGACCGAAACCACTTAGAGATCATTTCCTGCGCTTATGCAAACCTCTGGGGTGACCGATCCACATTTTCCACTGCAACAAACCATGCAGCGAATCATGCGGGGGTGCGAAAGATTTTGCAACATAAACATAGAATCCCCTGAATTCAAATTTGAATTTTGGGTTGAAACACCTACCTAATTATGGCATGTGTCTGTGGCTGACAAAGTCATTAATATTCATAAACCACACAACTGGTAATTGGCTGTGGAAAGCAAACTTTAACCCAGGAACTATTTTCCGACAGAGGGAACGCTCTACCCAATTTGAAGTCATCAAAACACAACAGTGCTGCTGCTTTTAGGAAAACTGATGCGGACGACTTTATTATTATTATTTTCATATCATGATTTGGAATGAATGGAAACCAACAGCTGGATAAAAGGGAGGAACAATTGTATCTGATATAATACAACCGCTTGCTTTGGGAATAGATTAGCAGAAACATCATGTATACAAATGCACATATTATGCTCAACACGCAAATACCCTTTAAAATTAATATGTATTTTTGCTTTTTCTGTAGAAATGGGTCAGTGTCCAATTGAGTATGGTGGTTTTTCTTGTTCACACAGCTGTGACAGGAGGAAATCTGTGCCACAAAGATATGAAATCTAATCTTTTGTCCCCGTCTTAATCCAGCCTTTGACGCATTTCTTTAATGAATCTTTTTGATTTGAGGATATGAGGGAGATTTTTGTTTGTTTGTATTTACTCTTGTTTCTCTGTCAGGCGAAGAGGGAGTCCTTGAGTCAGAAAGCCCCAGCCTGGACTGATTGATTGTGGCGCTGCGGATGTATGTAAATGCATGCTGCGACCGAGGAGTGAGACCGGAAAACAGTCCCTCGCAGACTCCCTAAACAGTTCATCTGGAGGTCAGCGTGTCTAAAATTGCACATCATTTGCATGGCCTTCTGTTGTTCATTCCATGCGTCTACACTTCCATCAGTTCTCTATTCTCTGCCACCTGTCTTGTTACATCTTTTCGATTCATCCTGCATTTCTCCACTCTTGCTCTTCACCGCTCACTCAGTCGCTGCTGCTGCTGCTGCTGCACGGGTGAAACAAATGTGACCGGAAAATGTGGCTGCTCCCGAGCTCTGTCGTCAGCACCCGGTGTTGTTCCAGCAGCATGTCGCAAGGCTAAAGGCTGCTCACCGATTACTTTCCCCCCAAACACGTCTTTTGTCTCTAATCACCGTCATATGTCAGGCTTGACTGGGCTTGGCTCTGCTTTCAGCTCAGCCCATTGACTGTGTGCACCAAACACCGACCAAGCTGCCGTGTTGACCTTTGCTATGAAAAGTTGTCGTTTATTTTTTTCCGGAGGATGATAACGAGAGGAGGGCTTTAAGCTTTGGCTGAGAGAATGCGCGTGCGGGGCAGATGGATGAATAAGTGAACAAACGAATTAACGTTTGCTCATTTGTTTTTCCATCTGTGCCTCACACACAATATCTAAGCCACCACTGATGATGAGGTTTTGGCTCAAGTAGCAGCAATGGCAGTGATGTATCTCACCACCACTACATTTTAAAAGCTATATGGCTCTCTGTGAAACGCATAAATCCAAGACGGACAACGTATGTCACTGGGCTCCCACCTTGTGCTTGGGAATTCAAGGACACAATACAGGCATGGTTTCTGGACTGTAAATTTGTGTTGGACTTGGTGCGACAAGGCCTTTACTCACCGTAAACATACAGCCAAACATTGTTCAGGGTCGACCGGCTCCCCGTAGTCGCTCCATTGCTTTTCAAAATGAGGGGCAATGAGCTGGAGCGATGCCTCCAACCCCCCCACTGACATGTGAAAATATGTTCTGAATCAGTGGGGAAACAGCGTCCGCTCGTGTGAGAGCGTGTGAAACTCCCCGCACTCTTGCCATTTTTTATCATAGGATGAACCCCATTTCATCTCAGGAGAAAAACAACGAGCTCGTCTTCACCGCCACTGCTGCTTGAAGACTGGGCCATTTTCACATTTCCCTCCTCTTTTTTATTTCCTGCTGCTTTCATGATTTGGACTCTTGACGTTCACACACATTGTGAGTATTGGAAGTGGGTTTGCCAGAGACCAATGTTGCAAAAAAAACTGGTAACACATCATTTTATTTTGCAAATGTTGTGGTAAATAGGTGGTAGTCAGCAAGTGACCTATTTTAACTTTCTTTGAAATTTCCCCCAAATTACATTTACCTCAAAATTTTATTTTTACTGTGTCACCCAAACTCATTCTGAACCTGCCAAAGGATGCAAACTGAATTTATTATGTCTTTTCAGTGGGTTTCCTGTAGAATTCCAATACAATTAAACGCAGAACTGACGGTGCATTCAAGTGTCACATGTAAAGGCAGTGTTAACCGGGCAAGTGACTATTTTTGGTAATTTCAGAAATTTTACATATCAGGCCCATCCCCTGTCTCAGTTAGTTCAATAATCATTTGGTCTTCATCCAGCCAATCAGCAAAGATCGCTCTACATCCCAGGTCACATGATTGTGGCATTTGACCAATCTCAATGGCTTTGATTTTCTGTTACAAAATGAAAATTTTAGAAAAATTTTATAGAAGTAATAAAGTCCTGTCATGTTCTCTAATAACAGTCTAGGGTTGTTTTCAATGAGTATTTCAAGTATTTCAATGAGTGCCCTACAAAGGGTTAAGACTTCATGATGTTCCAGAAAAACCATGACCATTGGCAGCCCTGGTTTCTTTTTTAACTAGAATGAGTTTGGTGGCACAGTCAAAGTAAAAGTTTTGGTTTTTAATCTTTTTTTTTTTTTTTTAGGTAAATGGGAATGTCATTTGGGGTCATTTCAGTTTCCATTTCCCAAAAAAATGTGTGGCAGACTTAGTCTTCAAAGGTCCAAAAACATGATATTGGTCAAACTGAACCATCACATTGGCGTCATATTTTACTAACGATCTTTTCAAGTCAAGAAATCCTGGTGCAATCCTCCGTTTTAAAACTGCTGCTGCATCAACACCAATCACCGTCACAGGGTTTTCCTCAGAATGTGAAGTCTTGATCCGCAGACTGAGAGAGAGGTCCAGACAGCTGAGGAATATAGATGCATCTGGCTGCTATATTTCAATAAAACATCAAGTGCTTTCAAGGTCATAAAAACATTCGGGTATTTTTTCCCTTTTTTTCCTCAAAACTCTGAACTTTTAAGGACTTTAAAGGGCTGCGGGAACCCTGTGTACCATTTCCACATGTTGGATTTTTAAAAAAGATTAATTTCACCCATGTTGCATAATCAGCTTCTTTCACATCAGGATATGCACACATTTTCATGACTGTTCCTGACTTGGGACACAAGATATTTAAGCATTTGAGACTATTATTGCAAGACCACGTGGCCAATCAGCACTTTTTGTTTAGTGGTCATTGCCCATTCTCAGCTCATATGTGCACAAAGTTATTTCTTCAGCACATGTCGCCTCTTGTTAAGCTTGCTGGCACACACAAATTTTGGTATTAGGTACATCTGTTCAGAACTTACGTGGGTAACCCTTCACAATAAGGTACACAAAATTCTGAGTTGTTACCAGGGAGCAAATGAGGAATAAATAAGAAACTACCTGCTTGTAAAGCATTAGTTAACAGGCAGTTCTTGACTAACTCCTTATCAAAATTCATAGAGTAGCTAATCATTAGTTAATAATTGGTTAACTGGAAACAAGTGAGGAATGAATCAGGAAACATCCGATCATTGATTAACAAGTGCTTCCCTAATAATTCCTAACAGAGGGCTTTATCGTAGATACTGATGAGTCACTAGACGGAGAGGGTCTATATTAGTGAATCATTAGGTAATGGTTACTTCATGAATATCTGTGAATCATCTTGCTGATTATCTTAATGAGTCATTCCTGCTTAATTCTGATCCAGCTGCTGAGCGGCACAAAAATAGTAACATCTCATAAATTATTAATTACTTAAACATTAGTTACTGTTTTTGTGCATCCCCAAGTAAAGTGGCACATAATACTGAGCAGTTAAAAAGTGATCGCTCATTGTTCCATCATTGTCTTTCGGTTACTGACCCTTTTTGTGCGCCCTCAAGTGATGAGGGAACTCTGAGTAACTAATCAGTATCATGTGCCACTTTACTTGAAGAGTAAATAATCGTAAGATAATGATGAAATAATGAGGGACTACTCAGTAACCGCTCAGTATTATGTACCACTGTATTTGATGGGGTAACTGAAAACTATGCAAAATGGATTTTTGGATTATACAGATGCCAAAAGAAAGCTCTGTATCTGGGCTGTATTTTGGAGGACACGTTTGATTGGGAAAGCCATGACATATGCGATCTTCCAATGCAACCTTCGAAGGACACGGCTCCTGAATGGGGATGCAACTAAAAAACGTTTTATCCAATCTTTGTTTTTTTTTCGTCTGGTTGAGCTGGACAAAATGGGTTTGAGGTTTGTTAGAGGTCTGGCGTGAAACATTTGCAAGTGCTTGCATTTCTCAGTGGACACCTCCCAGGATGCTCCACAGGGCCTGATTCAAATGCCTGTAACTTAAGGTCTTCAGTTCTCCCTCAGTGTGATAAGTGTTCCATTGCTTTCTTTCTTTCTTTTTTTCAGGAATGCACACATAAGACACAGTCGTGAACATTTACTGTGGTTGTTATGGATTCATCAAGCGATCAATAATTGCTGAAATTCAGTGATATTTCTGTCTGAGGATTTGAAGTGGACGGATCACAGCACATTTTTTTTTTCAGGCCGCACCTCTTGCTTGGAAATTGAGTTACAATCAATTTTTCAGCCGAACAAACCTTCCCAAACGTCAGTGCCTATGTAATCCAGCCATCTCTTTCTGAAGGCAAATAATGGGCTTGTTTACCTGTGTGGCTGCACGGTGGTCAGCTGTCTGCTCTCTACCTCGGCTCTCTCATCACGTTTATTTTTGTTCTACACACTCGCCGTCGTGACAACTACTTTATATTGTTGTTTATCCCCCTGGGAATGAACACACTGTCTCTCTCTATCTGCGTGAGGCGCCCGCCTATGCCTGTCCGCCTGCTGAGGTGAGCTGTGTTATTTGTGCCATGCTGCAGCCTGACTGGCGGATGTCACCGAGTGTTTGTTGCTGAAATTTCCTGAGAGGGAGAAGGGGGCCGAACCACCACCTCTGAATCATCGGGCTTGTCAGTCACAGGAGGGCCCGGTGAGTGCTAAATTGCAGGTGATTCACCAAATACACGGAGAAAATGAGCAACCTGTTATTTCATGAATAATGCATGGCAGATCGTCACGCTAATTATTAAGATGAGGTTTCAAAATCATCAAAAAATATGATTGTCGTGCGCGTCTCTCAAAATTCATGATATCGTCTACTCCCCGCTCTCCTTTTAGTTCAGTCGTTTTCTCGCTTCTGAATGTCCTTTCCCGAATGACTCCCTCTGCATGTCTTTCCATTGCTCCTCTGCATCCTTACCATTCCTCTTTCCATTCATCTCTTTGAAATTCATCTGTCCCATCCCATCTCACAGTGACATTACCTCGCACTGTCAGACCTGCGACAACCTGCCTCCACCATGCCTGCCATAGTCAACCTGCTCTTCAACACGGTCTCCACCAACACCACCATCTCCTTCACCCTGGTGCTGCCGCTGGTCAGTGTGCTTTCTCTCCTGGTGGGGGTCGGCGGCCACCTCCTCATGTGGCTGGTGCTGATGAGGAATCCCCGGCGCCGCTCCAAACCCAGCTCCGTCCTGCTCCTGAACCTCAGCCTGGCCGACCTGGGCGCCCTGCTCACCCTGCCCTGTGTGCTTCTGAGCGCCAGCTCCCAGAACTGGCAGCTCGGTGGTGGGATCTGCGTCCTGGTGGGGTTCATGACCTCGTTGACAGCGGGTGTGGATGTTTTCAGCCTGGCGGCGCTCTCAGTGCTGCGGTATCGTATTGTTGCGCTGCCGGTGAGAGTGTCCGCTAGTCCCACACAAGTGTGAGTATCGCTTGCCAACCAGAGGTGGGTTTGTTAAAAGCTTAAATATGCCACAGGTGGGCTGTTCTCCACTGTGTGAACAGTTGTGATGACACCTTGTAAAGCTGGGAAAAGCAACAAAAACAGCAGGAAACAAATACCTAGAACAACTGCCTGAATGGTTTCCTTCCATTTGGTTAAATGCGGAAGTATTTGAATTACTTGTGGGAAACCCATTTGCATGAATAGTAGATTGTGATCAATGTTCAGTGCAGAGGAAAGACTTAAAATATGGCAACAGAAAGGAAATTACCCAAGACATAGAATTTGGCAGAAAATCCTGCACCGGTTTCCAATGGACCAAGCCCATGGCCTTGATCTGTTGTAGATATAGAGAAATTTGAAGTGCTGCCACATTTTAATGGAGACTAACTGTGGCCGTATTGCCCAATTCCATCAAACATCACACTGTCATGATCCTTTAGATCCAAGGTGTGTGTAGTGAGATCAGCTTATGTAAGTGACCTATTTGTGCTGGCACAGAAATGATCAACCCTGACAGCCTATGCCCTCGGTCTTCCCTGTCTCTCTCACAGGTTAGGCACAGTGGCGATTATTTGGCTGGTCGCAGTAACCATGGCCGTACCAAAGGTCACCTATATCAACTTTGATGGCAGCTGCACATGGTCAGTGGGCCGGGACGAGTGGCTGAGCTTCCTGGTTCCCGCCTTCCTGGTTTATTACGTGGCACCTCTCCTCTGCATCGCCATCAACTGCGGCCTCATCGTCTCGCACCTCCGCTGCTGCAGGGGCACCCTCGCCGCGGATCGACGCAACAAAAAAGCTACTGCGCTGCTGATCGGGTCAACCGTGGTTTTTGCAATCAGCTGGCTGCCATACTATGTACTTGAGTTTGTGAACGTGATGTCACCTCACGTTAGCTCGGCAGCTTCTCCAATCAGCAGAGCGACGCATGGGGTGTCTTTAGGCCTCGGTTCAACCACGGCTCCGTCACATTTGACAACTGTGTCGCCTGGGAACGATGAAGAGACAGAGGTGTCCCTGCTGTGGGAGGTGGCGTCCCTGTCGGCCATTCTGTTAGTTTGTCTGGCGCCATGCTGGAACCCGCCACTCTACTTCCTGTTTTCACGGCCGGCAGTTCGCCAGCTCCGTGCTCTCCTGCCTTCTTTCATCCAGAGGCGCTGGGGAGCAAAAGGTATGCGGGCGCGGTGCTGGCGTATCGCTCCGGCTCCACCCCCACCTCCACGCCTCCCACCTCCACTGCCAACCGAGCACTCACTTACTCATCAGACTTTGACACACAGATTGATTCAATAAAATATGTGCACACATGAAAACACTCAAACACACTTCCAGAACTTGTGTACAACCATGACAGAGTAGAAGGCAGCTGCCGTCTCAGAAAACACAGCAAATACATGCATATTGTATGAGTCCCAGTATAACACACTTTACATACACATGCACACCAGACTGTCTACCAGGGCGTTTGCATGCTTTCGTCGCCAAGGTCACCCCTTCTTTATTTTTGCGTTACTAAACGTATTAAAAATGCTCTGGGGCCACAGTGTGTGTGCGGGGCTCTCAGCGAGATGACAGTGTATCATAAAGAGAAGGCAGCATGCACCATAAAAACACAACGAGCCACGTATCTCTAATCCTAATGCCAGAGTCACTAAGCAACTCACACTCCTGGCACCGTGAAGCTTGCAGAGGAAGAGAGCTGCACGTCTGGAATGACATAAGAGGAAATTCTACACTAAAACAAAACGGATTTTGAGTCTCAGGGGCAGGGCCATTTTGAGATAATCCAACACGGTGGATAAGATGAGAACTGACAAGAAAGCAAAATATCAGATAACATTTTATGTGACTACTCTGTATTTTTTTTAGATATCCATTTCTGGCAACGTCAAGAAAACACAGTTGTTGCACTTTTTTGATAGTGAAACATTCATCTCTCTGCGCCAATCTGGGTCACTGACCTTCTGAGAGACTGTCCCTCCCATGGGATGTGAACCTGCAACAAGGTCTTAACAGTCCATTTTCAGGGACTGCTTGCCCCACGCTGACAGGCATGACCCATCCAAGCAGACACAATTAAGCCCAATCCCCCACGGAGCTTTTATACAACCATGTCAGAGCTGCAATAAAAGGGAAGGCTGATAAGGCTGATGTATAGAATGTGCACAGTGTGAAAGGAGCACTCCCTCTCTCCGGAAGCCTCAATTTATGAAGAGCTCGGCTTTATTACATTGCATCTGAGGGATTACAACAAGCAATACAGCCTTGTAACCCCATTACTACGCCATATGACACAGCCAATAAAAAAAAAAAAAAAAAAAAGGACGGTGCACCGTACCTCCCTCTAAAGCCTTTATTTGGATCATCCTCTCAGTAACCTTGGGGAAAAGATACTTCCTTGACTTAAGCTAAGCATTAATAGAAGATGACTTGTTTTGCTCCGAACATGGTGACAGAGAAGTGCTTATTAAATCGGGATCTGACAAAAGGAATACATCAGAGGATGACTGGGAAAATTACTTCTTAACAAGTGGAGCCCATCTGCAGCTGGAGTGGTTTAATATTAAAATATAAAGGGCATGCTGGGTATTTACAGTGGTCAGGGGCTTTGTTTGTCAAATTGGCTCTGAGCAAGTAATTAAATTGTTTTGCTGTGGGCTGCTCACAATGAGAGATGTTCCAGCAGCCATCTAAATTCATTGGGATGTTAGAAACACTTCAGCCCCCCTAGGTGATTGAATATTTTTTTTTTGCTTTGTTTTGTCTTGTTTTTGATTTTATAGCCAAAGTGAGTGCAGACTGGGATAGACTGCTGCTGTTATCTAAAAAAAAAAATAAAAGAAATGCATTATCAAATGAGTGATATTTGGCCGAAAGAACTACGCATGGACATGATGGATTCTCACACCTCAGTGGATGGTCTCACCAAACCTGTTCAAAAATTAGATGTTAATTCAACACTCCCTGACTGATTAAGAGGATCATGGGATAGAAGGTCAGTCAAGATGATCAAAATCCGGAAAACAATCTCTGACCTTTCTAGTACCATCGTAGCGGCAGCCATAAATCCTGCCTGGTTACCTCTTGACCTCCTGACTTCTCCCAGCCTGCATCGCTGCACATTCTAATGACAGACTAGCGTGTTTCCATTAGCAGGGGATAGGCGGTTTTTCGTCAGCAGAGGCTTTGCGGCTAATGAGCACACTTATCTCTGTCATCTGCCTGTGCTGAGATCCCCTCACACAGAACTCGGCTCGAGCCAGCTCTGATATCCTGACGAGACTTAATTAAGTCTGCAGATTAGTAGAAGTCATGCTCGGTAAACTCATTGAGAGGAGCCTTCCCATCGCCGTTCGGTCTGTTTACCGACTGCACAACATGCTGTCTGGCAGCCTGCTGTACACTTTAAAAGGAAGACACATGGGATGCTGGGAGCTAAGCACAGGAGTGGGCGAAGTGGGCCACAAATTGAGATTGATATCTAAGGGGTAGTACCACTAGGACCGGCTCAAGACTTGGCTATGACATGAGAAGGTACACCCCATCGCGTAGATAGGCTTTTTGGGGGAATATTGATTCTTTGAGTCTGACTGCGAGAAGGGATACTTGACACTTAATAGCCTTTAAAGGATTGTCAGGTACCTGCAGGCTATTCACTGTCATTGTACACAAGCCATTTAAGGGAGGATCTGTTTCTAAAGAGAGATTTAGACATGCCTACTTCTGAGTAAGCCTTTAATATATCTGGCTTATCTAGCTGATACAGCCAGTTGTAATTTCTATTTTTGTCAGTGCTGGCAAAGTGTGTATCTGGAGATGGAGGGGGAAGCAGGCCACTGAAAATTGTAAAGGTGTTACCATTACAATAGGTGCTACATCAGTTTTGGAATTCATTTTCTGTGTCATCCTATTAAAGCTGATTTTTTTTTTTTTTCCTGTATTCTGACAATAAATACATCTTTGTCTTGTCCCCTGAACCAATGCTTACACCGTTAAAGAGTAACTCCACACTAAAACACTTTGCAGTTGTCAACCACAGCAATGCTGAGCATATTTGCAGCACTAATGTGCAGGTGCCATATTTAATTCACCACACGTGATTCAGTTAGTTTGCCCTCCAGTGGTTAAAATCAGCAGCCGGTGTTTCGGTGGGAGATTCACCTGCATTCAATAACAACAGTTGTAAGCTACAATAAATGATTTGTAAAAGAGATATGTTGGCTTTTAAATGTGCACAGGCAGAAAGAAACAAAAACTTGATGCAGAATTAATATGCAAAACAAACAATCCACTTCCACTTAAAAAAGAAAAAACACAACTGGTGATGTATCTTGCATTCCCGGGCACATTTTCTTTTTGGGATGAAGATGATATTAGATCAAGCTGAGATCATTTCTAGCGCAGTGAACAATGGGGTTTGATGGCCGAACATTTTTCAAAAGTCTGAAACATTAAAGGTAAAGTGTCAAGTTCTAGTGTCAGTCCCTCGGCATCAAAGAGCAAGGCCTTCTTCCTCGACTAATCCTTTTTGTGCTGACACTGAACGATCATTCGAGGAGAAATCCGATGTAGCAGCAGCAGAGATACCAAGTCCTCCACCTACAGTGACCTAAATATACTACTTTCTGAGCTAAAATCATTTCCATGAAAGAGAGTTGGCAGCACGGTCTACCTCTTCAGCAGCTGAACAAGCGGGCACGGCACACCTCAGCATTTAACCTCACTTCACTCTCACTTTTTTTCCACAAGAAAAACTAGGGCTGCTGCTATTGCTTGTTGAGCAGCTACAACGCAGAAACAGCCCTTTTTGTGGGGGTTGCCAAATAAAGTGGAAGTGGATGAGTGCGATTGGGGTTCAGTAAAATTAAAAATAATCACAAAATAACCCCTGAAATGCACTGAGCAGGACAATGTGATGTTATCTACCAGTGTATCGCTGCTAATTTTTCCATTAAAACCCACTTGTCTTGACCCACTAAAATGCTAACTGGCTAATGCTGCTAACAAAGACTGGCTGTGGGTTGGTGGGTATAAAAAAAATTAAATAACATAATTTCATCACAAAATAACTACCTAAATGCACTGAAGAGCACAACTTGGTGTTAAGTGTACCACTGTGAATTTTTCCTTTAAAATCCATTTATCTTGATCAACTAAAATGCTAACTGGCTAATATGCTAACTGCTAGCATACAGCTTGCTTACAGCGATGTGGCATGTATTTTTTCGCACGACGCAGTTTGCAAGAGTTTTCTTTATTTATAGAGCAGGAAGGCACCCGACAAATTTGTACACTTTTCAACATTTTTTCAACAAAATTTCAAAATTAACCGCATAAAAGGGGCTCCCAAAAAGCAGTGCTAATATGAACTAGCTAAACAGTTGGCTTGTTAGCTATTAGTCTTTTTGAAATTGCAACAATGTGACATTTTGAGAGCCTGAATGAAGTCACTTTTTATGGCCATACAGTTCTCCGACAGTAGAGAGAGAAATTTAGCCAACCACAACATTCAGGATTCATTCATTCATTCATTCAGGAATACATTCCATTAGATATGTAGGGACTAGATTACAAAAACTGGCCTTCCCAACTGCTTGGACATAATGTGTTTTGACCTCCATTAAACGTATGTTATTTTTTTTTTATTTTAATCTTAAGCATAACACAGAAGCCAAATTCTGAAGTACAGTTGGTCTTCTTCATGTGTATCAAGAGTCATTTGAGAGCACAGACTGTATCACTGCACTGTAATCCCCCTCATGGTGAGTTCAGTTGTTCCCGTCTGGCCTCATCTTCAGTTTCTCTGCTGATCTCTGTCCAAGTTGCTGGCCTGTTGTGTTTTTAAAATGTATTTGCATCCTAAATATAATCAAATTCAAGAGGCGATATTTAGCTCTGCAAACGAATGCGATCTAAACTAGTTCTGCATCGCACTTATTAAGCAATGCTGTTATGCATTTGTCTACTGACTGTGAAACAAATTACCCAATGGGGACATTAAATATTTACTCCACTGCTCACTGAAACTCATAATGAGTAAATGACAGCCTGAGTCCAAAGAAACAGGCTTCTTTGTATTACCGGCATGAAGTAAGAAGGCATACCTTTGACTTCTGGACTGGAATTACAATTTGTTTCTACCTGCAGAGAGGATGAAACACATCATTCTTATTCTGCATTTATGACTATGTGAATGAAGCCTCAGATTTGCAAATAGGCTACGTTGCCATGTCAGCTTTCAGGTGTGAAACAACACGGGGGATTTCTGATTTGACAATGAACACCAAAGGTGGGTAAAAACAGAGATTGCAAGACAAGAAAGCAAACAGTTCACAGTAGGCAATAGGAAACATGATAAAAATAGTACCGCTGAAAAAGAGTGGAAATGAGGACAGGCATAAGCTGGATGGACACGCGTAAAGACTTGGAGACAACAAACTGCAGTAAAAATAATACCATCAAGGACAAGGAGAACACTAAAAGCAATTAAAATGTAGCCTACAACAAAAGCATCCAGCAGCACTCGAGAAGTTTGTGTAATGTTATTGCTGGGAAACTGCTGCATTTCTGCCTGGAAATGTCTGTGGCAGCGTCCTTGAAGGCAGAGATAAAACTGTCCAATCTGAGAGGCTTTTACAACTCATTCCAGTCATCTCAATGAGCGAGCTGGAATAAAGCACGGCCAAGGAAGGGTTGCACTCCGGGGGCATTCAGCAGGATGTGACAGCCAGACATCGTGTTATGGGAAGCCAATGTTATTTCTGTCACACGTGTCAGATGGAAGGAAGGTGTTGAAGATAAAAGTGAGCCAATGATTTCCCAGCCAGAGATGGGGCAGGAGCATTTTGTAACTGGTATTTGACGGGGCTGAAAAACTTCAAATGTCTTTTGGAGCGAAAAACTTTTTTCATGATTCATACAACATGAAAAACAGCATGTAAATACATCTTAAACTAGTACTCCAGGATTTTGGGAAAAATACCCTTTTCCTGACTCACCCTGACCGAGACAAGATGTTTGATACCATTTTCACCTCAGTACGTCCACTGGATCGGCTCCTATGGGTAGCATTCCGTGTTAGCTTAGCATAAAGACTTGAAGTCTATAGCAGTCATTAGCCTAGCTCAGTCAAAAGTGAATAAATAAGCCTTACAGCAACTCCAAGGCTGTCTTATTCACACAATGTATCATGTTTATGTCATGTGCCATTTTGTACAAATTCAGAATACCCAATGTTACAAATGTATTTTCCTGTATTTGGAAAATATAAAATATTTTATCTTGATTTTCTGTTTTCTGCCAGCAGCTTTTTGAATTTTATTTATTTTGAATTATGCAACACGACAAATCTTGATGCATCTTTGCCCAGCTCTGTCCCCAGCAATTATATAGCAAAGACAGTTAATGGACAAACAAATCACAGTGGTCTTCTATGCTGCACATTGCATCAAGCTGGTCAACTGCACCCTTTCCTTCCAACATATAAATGACAGCACCGTAACATGATGTTGGTCATATGATCATCTGAACCACAGTCATGTAGCAGTGTGTATTGAATGTTAGATCTTTTGTGATTGACTTTGGAATGCTTATGCAATGATTATTTGATGGCTGCAAATGTGTGAATACCACAAAGTCGGTGTTTTTGAGCTGCCAGATCAGTCACATGGTTATGTATTCCCATGCCTCATACATCTTCACAATTATATATATATAGCATTTATATAAAAATGCTTGGCCAGAGTCTACCTTCAGTGTATTTGTGTTAATGGATACGTTGCAGGATGTACCCTACCTCAGCACATCTCTTCTGTTAGGACATGTAAGGTTTATTTGGACTACATCCCAACCAAAAGTACTGTTGACATCTAAAATTCTAATTATGTTTTTATGATGAGTTGTTTTGGGGAAAAACAACTTTTGTTTTCACTTTGTTGTCTCCATAATAGTCGCTGTTCTTCAGGGATATCGCCCACTTTTGCAATCAGGAATTTGGGCCAATATTTCTTTTTCAACAATTCTCAAGCATATACAGTCTTAGGTTTCTAGATTTATGAAGCCTCTAAGCAGCACCTGAAGTAACATTTTTAAATGAAACAATTTAATGAATCAAAATTAAAAATCTTTGTGTAAAACAGGGATAGCAGTGGTAATGTCAAGCATGTCAAACATTTTATTAGAAATAATAATTAAAAACATTAAACTATACAGTATGCACATCATTTTGGGCTGCTATTCTAAAATTTCTTGTAATTGAGTGCAAACGCCTCCTAGCCATACTTACAATATTACCAATAGCATTTGAAGGCAACACTCACTCGCTATTGTCGTGACAACTGTGAACAACTAAATTTGGAAGATAATAATGGAATTATTGGACCATTGAGTATATAGTGCAATTGTTTGGGGAAACCAACACTTGGATTATGCTACTTACAGTTATTTTGCGATATTGGTGGACCTTTTTGAAACTCTTAGGACTTTCATGCTGCTGTGCCACGCTGGGTGTTGCACCGACATACAAACTTTCACCGGCGTTTCAGCTGAACCGAGGGCGTCAAGACAATGACATTTTTTTCTTTTTGAAGTGAACTTCCCCTTTAACCTGCATCCATCCTCCCAATGCAAAATAATTAAGCAGGCGTTCTCTCTCCAGGAGGCATGACTCTGGCTCCCTCTGGCGGCCGCTTCCCTTCACAGCGACCAAAATCTATTGAGCTCCCGTCCTCTCTGCACAAAATACACCTGCAAAAGCCAGCGTTTTCCCAGCGGGGGGGGAAAGGTGGATATTTAGAGGAATCTGTGCCACATAAACTGGATGATGGGAGGAGGTTGGGGGCATATTGAGGAGCAGGCAGGGACTCTAATCCACCCCCCTCCCTTGCTGTGTCACAACCCAGATCTTTGTACTTACTCAAGGACACACCCCCAATGCACACTTTGAGAGAGAGAGAGAGAGAGAGAGAGAGAGAGAGAGAGAAAGAGCGCAGGTAATGCTGGAGGAGGGGAGGGAAGCTGCGCGTTTGTTGGGCGTTGAGACACCAGAGGGACAGGAGGAGGGGGGGAAGCAGTGTGTGTGTGTGTGTATGTGTTGTTGTGCTGATGCCGATGGCTTTCTTTCTTCTTTCCCACCTTCCTGACAAGTCGCCCGTTCTCCCCACCGGAGCTGCAGGTGTAGCGTCCTCCCAGCAGCCTACCTATCCTATTTTTCCATGCACCGCGCCTCAGACTCTTTTCTGAAGTCACCAGCGGTGGATTTTACGCACCGGAGTGGGGCGAGCAGCATCATGCCCAGTGATATTTGGTGCGTCTCTTTTGTGCGCCGTCTATTATTCCCGTTGTGAGTGTTATGCCGGGTCCGCAGCCAGCACCGATGACTTGAGACGGGCGGAGGACGTGGCCGCAACTAGAGCACTTGTTTTCTAAAGAGAAGAATCATTGGTAACCATGGCAGACCAGGTAAGGTGATAGCCCCCGCTCCTCTCTCCTCAAATGACCGTGTAGCCCTCGCGTTCCGCACCTATAGCCTGAAGTACACACACTGCCCAGGTACACACCCTCCTACTGTATAGCGTGGACTCATCACTGTTTTGTGCAGGCACCACTTTTGCCCTACATTCATATGGTGCGTTTTCGTGTGTAAATATTGTGCGTGCAGGAATTCAGTTTATTATAAGAAAACTGTTATTCAGTGGTGAGTTTATGTTTCCTGGTATTTATTTATTTATTTATTTATCCATTTCACCACTACCATATTTTTTTGCTCTGATTTCTATGTATTTATTTTGCCCTAATTTTCATCTGGTATAAAATCTATTATAGGATTATTGTTCTTCAGGATTTTGCACCCCGCCTCCCTCTGTGTGTCTCATAAATTCCAATATTTCCATAGTTCGTCAAATTAAAACAATAGAATGAGATGTACAGTAAATATCTTTTGGGGGGAAAAAAGTACACGCGCCCGACAGAACTGGGCTACAGCTTGCAGTGAAGCAGAAGTGAGAGTAATTGGGTTGTAAAGACGGAGGAATAAAAACATTGCCTGTAGTATTAATTTTGTATTGTGGTGTGCTGTTTGTCCTAGTTTCGCAACAGCCCGGGAGAGAGAGAGAGATTAACCCCCGACACACTGCCTCAGCCCCCGGTCAGAGCCTCCTGTCTTGTCCTGTGTAGCTCCCCCCCCTGCGCGCCGCTGACAATAAAGGCCATGGTTAATTGATTAGATGCTTTCAATTACCCTAATTGGTGCTGGTTGTGTGGGGCTCTTGTGACTTCAGCTACCTGAGTGTGTGTATGTGTGACAGAGAGAGAGGGAGAGAGAGAGAGATGCAGCAGGACCCGCCCTTCCATATGAAAACAAAACTAAAGTAACCCTGTGAGCATGTTTTGAAGCATCAGGGAAACACACTAAAGCTGTATAATGTACATTATGGGAATATTCCATTGATCACAGGATATTTAAAATAGCATGAAATATGATCAGACCACTATAAATCCACCAGAGAACAGCACAGGCACACTGTACATTCCTATAGGACAGTGCCACCATAGGGGATCGAAAACACCACAATGCAAAGTGCTGAGTACGACAGACACAATGTACAGTGTGTCTCTAGGAATATTACTTACACTATTGACTAGCCCAGGTACCCTTGAAGTCCCCATAGGAACATTATCAGTCATATTGCATATATGCAGCTACTTGACTAAGTGAAGTTGTGTGCGTGTGTGTGTGTGTGTGTGTGCGTGTGCAAGCACCTGCTTTACATAGCTTTGCCACAGGCTGACGCTCGGCCATAGATGCCCAGGGGTGCTACTGTAGCTAAAGTAATTGCTGTATTAATATTGATGAGGGTCGACTGCGGTTGACCTGCTGCCGCACACAATCTTCACGTACGTGCACGCTCACACATTGACACTCACTAACACACACTTACACACCTCTCCGCTGAGATACTGTTAACTGCAGGCCTCCTTTGAAGACTTTCTTTTTGGACAGGGGATGGAGATGGGGACTTTCTGTTTTTGACCTATTTTTCAGCTAATGCATTCTGCCGTCACCATGCACACTGTACAGTAGCACCACCTGACCACACTTATGGCCTTATTGCACATGGCTGCAGGCTCCGCTCCTTTGTTCCTTTCTTCTCTCTCTTTCTCCTCCTCTCGCTCTCTCTGCTCCTCTCCTCTTTGCCACTTCGTCTTTCTCTCATTTGCTCGCCAACATTTGTCTTTATCAGCGCGTGCTGTCTTCTTTTTGCAGCCTCTTATCTTCTGCCATTCTTTCAGTATGTCTTAGCTTCCCGGTCTCCTGCCCTGATTCCCTCTCCTCCTCCTCCCCTCTCTCTCTCTCTGTTTGTCGCAGGTTTTCCCTTTTGCTCCCTTTATGTCTTCACCAGCATCTGTCTCTCCCTGCCACTTTATCTGTCTTGCCTTCATTGTTATCACCCTTCTATGCACACACACACACAGTCCCTCACTCCCTTCCCCCATACCTAAGTGATAACATTTACAAGAGCAGACAGTGTTACAGGTAGATTTACAGCCTGTTCTGACCTATTCGCTCCCTCTAAAGCCCAGCAAGCACTCTAGGCAACAGTGCCATATGTGTCATGCCTAGTGGACTGTGTATAGACTTAACACCTATGCCTTTTCGCCCGTTCTGTTTCCAGTACAGTATGTTTCTCACCACGGCGCCCCCTCTACGCCGAGGGAGCACGCCGCTGCCCATCAAACATCAGCTGAGGCGGGAGGAGGCCGTGTCCGAGGACTGCGATTGGATCCCGGGCCTCGATGAGCCCGCCACGCTGCCTATCAGTGATACGTCGGTGCCCCGGGATGAGTCGTTCAGCCAATCGGCGGCCGCCCAGTCAGGTTACCACAGCCATGGCGGGGCGCTGAGGATAGTGCTGCTGGGTCAGAACGGCGTGGGCAAGTCGTCGCTGGCCCTGTCGCTGGCGGGCCAGACGGACAGATCCCTGTCGATAGACTCTGAGACACAAGCCTGCGGTAATAAGTTGGCGAGAGGTGGCTGCATGTGCGTGCTTGTCGTGTGTGCTTGGGTGCAGTGTCTGGGTTGGAAGATGTTACACTCCTCTGTCTCGTACACCCTCATTGTTACACAGTTATGCGACACAGCGAGCTGACGTCCAAGAACGAGTGCTGACTGAGGCTGACGGTCAGGATCTGGAAGCCTCAGGGTCACAAACAGATAAAGAGAGCTCTAGCTAGCTTGGTTAGCCTAATAACTACACAACCCAGTTTCCATGTCTCTTCGTCTTCTTACAGCCAATCAGAAAGCTCTCACTGGTCGATCAATGACAGGGGCTGACGATGCGCGATACACTGCACAAACTCTGGGTGATGCATGGCCACCGATGGGCAACAAGGGCCTGATCAGGGCCAACAGCCAGACTTCAGCTTGATGTGTCAGGAGCTTAAAACAGTCCCGATTCTTGGACAGTCTTCGCTCATAAATGAGTCATAGGGATTTTTTCCTCACAGCTCCCTTCCCCTTTCCAGCTTCAGATGGAGAACCCACCCCAAACAGGGATCCACGGGCCATTCTTTTGATTCTGGACTATGCATTCATTGTTTTTGGAGAGAAATGAATTCAGAGTTCTTCTTTTGGGTGGATTGTCCTTTTAAAAGCACAACCTTGCGCTCCTCTCCGCTCGGCTCCGGCCTCTCAATCAGCGTGTCTGTCTGTCACAGCGGGGATAATCAGTGCTTGTCCTCGACCATCCAGCCAACCAATCAATCAATGCTGCAGTGTCGCTGAGAGACGGCTGAGCTCCTCTCTCCATAAAGCCAACTTACCACTGATTCACTCCATACAGTATTCATTACTGCTGGTGTAGTACACTTGGATTCATGCATCATAAATGGAAGAGGACGCTTCTAAAAGCACTTCTATCCAGGGAGCCCATTTTCACAACTGGGCTCATCCTCATCTTATACTGGAATTGCACCGGCCCATGTTCAACCAGCAGAGCCTTGATGGAACAACGTCCTACATTATTCCATAGGCCACTCAACATAATTGACGGCGTTAATAATTAATGGTATTAATTAACTATGAGTTTAAAAATCAACCTTGTGCCAGATCTTATTAAGTGTACAGCGTCTTTGACTAAGTAACTCCATATCGATGTTGTGGAGATATTATAGGAATGTCAGCTGGTGCTTTCATGAGACATTAAGACAAAAGAGATTTGTGATAAGCAGTCATTAGTGATGTGGATATGCGGGCAAAGTAGGTATAGAAACAAGTAGAAGAACTAGAGCAGTCTAATTACCTCAGAAAAAAAAAAAAAAAAAACGCCTCCCTGTACTGCAATGCAGCCTTTAAAACCAGGAGAAGGCAACTCTTACGCCACGTCATGATACGGCAAAATCCATAATCCCAGATGATCTCTGGTCTCATGATATCGATGTAACACACCCATCAGATTTCAGCTCATTTAGCACTGAGAGTTTTGAACAGCCACTGGAGACAAAGACACCAATCAGCACCTGATTGCCAGTGAAAAAAACACAGGAAAATTTGCGGTGCACTTACATTACGACACATATATCCTACGTCAATATATGAAAAGGCCTTTTAACATGAAATTACATATATGTGATGTGTTAGACATGTCTTGTGGGGAGGTTTTGACGCTCAAGTTCAAGATTTATTCGTCACATGCATGAATGTACAGGTACAGCAGCAGTGAAATGTAATTGCAACAACTCCAGCACTGTGCAAGTAAAAAATAGATAGAATAAAATAGTTAAAAAAATTAAAATAAAGATAAAATAGAAAGTATATATATAACATTCCTATATACAATGTACAACCTATGTACAATATACAATAAGTACAAATAAGTAGAAGTGTGTGTCTGTGAATGATCAACATTGGTCATGTTTTTTTTGCAGGTGAAGGCTACGAGTGCACGGTGACCGTTGACGATGAGGACAGCAAAATCGTCGTTTACGACAACTGGAAACAGGTAAGCTGCCGGCTGTCAACTTTGCTCCCCGCCGGCCCCCCTCGCACAATTGAAACTGGCTCTCGTTGTGTCTCGTCGTGCTCTGCTGACCTCGTCCTCTCAAAAGCCCCTTTTTACTTTGCCCGGCGCAACACTGATTCAATCTCTCGCTCATATTGTCTGTACTTAAAGAGTGGAAAAAGCCCATTTATTCGTTTTCTCTCTCCAAATGACAGGTGTGGACTGAAAGCAGACTGTGTGTGTGTGTGTGTGTGTGTCAGCGAGAGAAAGATGGAGAGGCAGGAAGGAGTCTGCATCTCTTTTGTGTGTTTGCATTTATTCTTTTATGTGTGTGTCAGCGGCCTATACGGCGAACCCCGCGGCTACAGCTGGTCCTGTATTCGCTTTTTTTGAAAGTTCTCTCCCTCGGAAAACATGGAAATGACTCTCATTCTGACCTTATTTGCTTCTATTCGTGTCCCGGTGAGCAAGAAGTCTGGCAAGCGCCAAAACTGCAGCTCTGCGTCATCGGGGCTTTTGTGGTGCACGGTCTGAGCGGATGAATATGCAACCCTGTGCTCGTGATTTTGGAAAAAAAAGAGGGACAACCTGATTTGCACCAGGCGGCGGTGGAAAGAGGGAGAGCAGCTTGTCGAAAACGCCCCTCGTGCACCTCGTGACCGCGAGGATATTATGTCCAAATCAAAAAGCATACAGTCATAATCGCCTATTAATGATGCAGTGGAATAGTGGCAGGCTCTCATTAGAGCGCTCTTTGATGGATGCATCAGGGACACTTGTTCCCCCCCTTCTCCAGATGTCCACTTGGCCTTAAGGGGCTCTCCTCCCCTTAAGGTTGAATTATTCACACGGCCACTTTTAGCTGTGGGGAAGTCCACTGAAGGCGAGCTTTGATGGCATCCGTTCTTTGCTTCCTCGATTTTTTTTCGCCTTTCAGTTTTTGCGAGCGTTCCCCTCCCTCTCTCGTCTCCGCTTTTGTTGGCCTTCCGTCCTGCAGCTGTCATCATCTCCATCTCTTCCTCTCCCTCCCCGTCCATCCCCCCCCTATTGCATGCTTGTTTTTTGGCGCTCACCCGCCTTCTCCCTATCCCTATTCTGTTGTGGTTAAATCTCTCGGAGAGTTAATTACATTTGTTATTCTGTGCGTGCTAATACAAGGCAGAGCATTAGGGCCTGTAGCGGCAGAGGCAGGCCAGCGGGAGGCTTGGACGAGCTCCATGGCCGTCGGCAGCTGAGTGAGGCAGAGAGGACTGGACAGCCTCCCACATCATCCACCAATATGTACGCTTATTTTCTGTGGCTTTGGAGTTAATTTGCTTATAGCCTGGACGGTAGCATATAGATGAAAGCGGGTATATGCACTCAATCTAATTATTCTGCATCTCCTACACACACGTGGTCAGATGGTCGGACACATCACCCGCCCTGTCCAGCTGCCAACCGTGTCACATGGCCCGGGACGGCTGCAGCATTAGCCGCCAACTGCTCTGTGGCAGCAGTGGACACTCCCCAGAGGAATGGCTTCTGGCCATGTAGGTAGCTGCCAGTGCTCTCTATGGGACACCCCAACTTGCACCCGAGTCGCCATACCACACACACACACACACACACATACGCACATGCTTAATTTCCATTCATGCATCAGATCATGTTAGAGCAGTCAGCGTCCAAAGCCGCTGGCACTAGAGGTCAGGCCGTTTTCCAGCTGTCTCCATCTTCCCCACATCACCACCTCGCAATAAAACTGGTACAGAAAAAAAAAAAAACAAAAAACGGAACCATCTAGACACAATAATGTTTCCCTGGAGCGGCTCTTGGCCGAGTCACAGCTGATTGACACCTTCAAGTCTGGCTTGGGTCATCGTTTTACCCCGAGCAGTGCGGGGAGTGGTGCAAAGGACTCCCTCCCTCCACTCCCCACATATTGTTTTGCTGTGTACTGTACCTGCTTTGTCAAGTGAACACTCCCATGTGTGTAATGCACACGGACACATGCAGACACACACACACACACACACATGCACAGAGGGCTGACAGCGTCTCCTTCCCTTAGCCAGACGCTGAGACATGGTGAGTGTTGTTGACGTCAGGGGAAAAGAACAGTTTAAATAAGTCATCACATGTTCCGAAAATAGACACGCTGGCACGCGTGGCCTTGACCGATGTGGCCCACACTGTCCTCTGCCTTTAGCTTGCCATTGGCTGTTCAAGACACAGCCTCTGTCACTTGAACGGCCAGTCATCTTCTGTGGTTAAAGGGCCAAGAGAGGAAATGGAGGTCACCGAGGGCCAGAGGGGCTCTCTTGCCCTTTTCTGTGTAACCTTAAAGCCAGTTACACCTGTGTGTATGCTGCAGGCTGTGTGTGTGTGTGTCCATTCATTTCATATTGGAGAAGCCCATTATTATTTGATTGCACAAAATTAAAATATTTATAGTAGAAATCCTAAGGTGCACCCTGAGGCCTGATTTGAAAAACACGTAGGCCAGTACAATGCAGCTATTATCTGTGTGTATGTGTACATGTGTGTAGTAGTGGTAGTAGTTGCAGTAGTAGTAGTGGTGCTGGTGGTAGTAGCAGTAGTAATAGTATGTTATCTGCTGAGAGTGGTTTTTGGGCCAATTAAAATACAGTGTGTTATTAGAGAGAAGTGGGGTGATATGGTTTCTTCCCAGGAGGACAGGAGGTTTATTATGTTGTAGAAAATTAGAAAAAGGCCCACCAGGATGTAATTTTGGGAATAGGCCCTGATAAGTGACCTGACCGGCTGACCACATTCTTTTGCTCGATTATGGAGTGGGAAAAAAAAAAAAAAAAAAAACATTGTTCTGCTATCTACCGCTTGGAATGGTAAAAATGAGCCGGCTTCAAACATCGCTCTGAAAGTCCTGCTCTCCCTCCCATGACATTTCTCTCTTTCCTGTTTTTCTTTTCATTATTCTGGTCTTTTGAGAGATGTTCTGGGCTATTTACAGTTCTCCATTTCCTGCCCCAAACCACACGCAGTATTATCCCTTTAAAATCTCCGTTCACTTTAAAGTCTTTGTTTGTTTTGGTCACTGCTGTGCTGGGCCGAGGCACTAAGGACTCAGCAGTAACTCTACTCATGTAGGACACGGCAAAAAAGTCTCTATCTTAAGCGATTTAGCTAATCGGTTTTTAAATTATGTTTTTTTTTTTTTTTTCTTGAAACAGCTGAAACAATCTGCCAGTTGGTTGGGATAATCTCACTTGTTTCCAATGCAGTCTCACTTGTTTCAGGAATGCAAGTATAAATCTGTTAAAACAAGGCAGATCTGCCCACTAGGACTGAGACAATGACACATGATTCAAGAAAATTTTGGAAACACGTCTCTCAGCGTTGGAAACAAGTGGGATCATGTCCATTGGCAGATGTTTTAAATCTTGTTTGAAGAAGTATCTTGAGACGGCACTGCAAAAAATCTCCACCTTGACAAGTTTTACATTCACACTGCAAAAAGGCAAAATCTTACCAAGAGTATTTGTCTTATTTCAAGTAAAAATGTCTTATTTCTAGTCAAAATATCTCATTACACTTAAAATAAGACATGATCAGCTCAGAAATTACTTGTTTTTAGACAATTTTCACTTGTTTCAAGTGAAAATTTACTTGAAACAAGTGAAAATTAGCTTGGAACAAGCAAATTTGTACTTGTTCACTTGTGTCACAAGTAAAAATTTGCTTGTTCCATTGGCAAAATCTGTTTCTTGTTTCAAGTAAATTTTCACTTGAAACAAGTTGAAACAAGTGAATATTGTCTAAAGACAAGTAATTTCTGAGCTGATCATGTCTTATTTTAAGTGTAATGAGATATTTTGACTAGAAATAAGACATTTTGACTTGAAATAAGATCTTGGTAAGATTTTGACGTTTTGCAGTGCAGAATCTTGTTTTTGTTCCAGCCAGATAACAATGGTAACACTTGTTTCCAATGCCAAACAACTTTTTTGTGGGCTGATCTGTCTTATTCTGCCGTGTGTCAACGTATTTATACTTGGTCCCAGAAAAATTCCCAAAACAAGTGAAACTGCATTGGAAACAAGTGGAATTATCTTGTTCTCTGTGCTGCGTGATGTGACATGAGAGCTTCACTTATCTCCTGCCACCCTAAGCGGCTCTCCACAGGGAGGTCAAAGGTCGGGTTCACCAGCGGGGCAGCGGCACTGGAGCCGGTAGGGATCCTGTGTCTTGCTCGAGGGCACTCCAGCAGGGGTGGATCCTTGCCAGCACGGGCGACCCGGTGTCCTCCGCGTTGAAGGTCGATCTCACTACGCCACCCTGCTGCGTGTGTATACGGCGTGTGATTAGTCAGCATGGTGTGTGTCTGCGCTCGGAGGTCAGCGTGTGTGTCCGCATGTGCGCGTGTGTGTGGGTGGCCTGGCCGGCGCAGACCAGATGGCCTCAGTAATATGTTTCCGTAGGGAAGTGTTGTCTTTGTGCGGCGGCGAGGAAGAGACGCAGGGAAAGGGAGCAATCCCACCGACTCAGCATTCCATCTGCGCTCGGCCTCGTCATCCCATCATCAGATTTTCGGCCGCTCTTCTCTCCGATCCACTCCTCCCCCCTCCTTCCCTTATCTTCCCTTCTTTCCTTTCCCTCATTTCTCACTTTACATCCTCATTGACCTGCCATGCTCTTTCGTTTTGCTCTGGCGCGCTGCAGGGCTTCTTCCTCCTCATAATCCTGTCCTGGGCTTCAAGAGAAAGGTGTGTGTGTGTGTGTGTGTGTGTGTGGGAAAGAGAGAGAGAGAGAGCAGACAAGATAGAATACAGGGATATTGTGTGTGTTTCTATGCGTGCAAATTGCGTGTTTGCTCTTGATAAATCGAAAATGGCCGCTCCAGTGTTGATGAATTTCTGTGTGCGTGTAGGTCTTGTGTGTGTGCGCCCAGTGGATGTTTGCACAAGCAGGTGCAGACGTGTCCGACCTTTTGTTTCTGTGTAAATGCCGTGAGCTGCTTTGTCCTGACCTCATGTATCTTCCACTGCAAAACAAATGACTTTGGAGCCAATAGATTTCAATAGTTCAGGATTTGTGTTCCAGGTACTGCTGTCGCATAATGAGGGAGGCACACATACACACACACACACACACACACAAACAAAAACAGGCCTGAATGCTGTGTTTTCTGTCATCCTGCAGAAGTAGAGAGATGTTGATGTTATAGAAATGATGCCTGATCAGCGATTCATTGTTGATTGTGAGTTGTTGATGCGGTATCTGACTCACACAAGTTTGTCCATGTTTGTGTGTGTGTGTGTGTGTGAGTGCATGCGAATACACACAGTGGAGCCTACATGCGATTCAGTGTGTTAAAGTGATGTAAATCACATGCAAATGTAATTCTGTTACAGCCTTTTAAAAATGGAATTTCTGCTTTTATACGCCTATATAATGCATCTGAACACATGAGGATTCAAAACCATCTCAGTTTTGTCATACAGCAATCGACTCACTTTTCTCTTTCCCTGACACTGGCTGTAAATTAAACACGTAGATACAAAGAGATGACAAACAACCGCAATATCCTACCAGTAACAATATACCATTATTTATCACCAGCTACCCCAGAGAGCCAGAATTATAAATGTAGCTGTGAATACAAATCAGGAATCTGCTAAAAACCGCGTGTGAATGCTGACAAATGCTGTCAATGAATGATATGGCTGTTGGTAATTAACCATCTGCCTCTATTTAGAATATCTCAAATGTGCAAGTTCATGAAGATAAGGCTGAACTGTTTTCCCGTTTCTTGGGGCTGGTTGTCAGTAGCAACGTGCGGTTGTTTGCGTGACTTACAGTAGGCACCAGGGCTGAATGGGGAGACGTCAGTCCAGTGTGACTGCTGCCTGAAAGTCAATCTGTGTTTAAGCCATACTTTATTATAATAATAATAATAGTAATTATTATTATTTGTTCATGTTGAAACCACCTTTCCTGAGGCTTTAATGGGACGGAGGTGTTTGATGTATGCCTGTGCGCATGATCCCACTGTACCGTGTGCAGGCATGGTTGGTGTGTGTGCCTGAGCGTATGTGTGAGGGAGGAGTAGATATTGACAGATGGCCTGTGCTTGCTGAACAAAGGGGAGCTGCTTAAAGACAGAGAGAGAGAGAGAGGGAGAGAGAGAGAGAGAGAGAGAGAGAGAGAGAGTGTAAGAGAGGGAATGATGGTCACCGCCCAGAGTTGTTCTGCCTCCGTTTGACAGAGAGGCGTATTTACTTGGTCACAGTTTTACTCCTGGAGTGCTCCATCACACTTCCAATCGATGTCCACTCTGTTCCTACTCTGCTGTTTACAAAGATTAGTGTCTCTCTCCCTCTCTCTCTCTCTCTCTCTCTCTCTCGTTGTTTCCACCCGTCCTCCCCCATCCCTCGATCAGACAGTGACAGGTGGCCGGGCTGCCTTCCACGCCAGTCGCTCCCGCCCCTCCCCTCGTCTCTTTTCCTTGTCTTTCCCTGTGCTCTGTCAAACCGATAGAGTGCCAAGGCGCTCACCATGAATTTCCTGCTCCGGGGTCTGATCCAATACTCGCTGGCCGCGAGAGAGGATGTGAATTTTTCAGGCGTCTTGCACTCGCCCGAGGGCGGGGATTCACCTTCAGGGCTGGGGATGTAGGGCAAGGGCGACCACGCAAGCACGGACATATACACACACACAGACACACACACAGACACATGCACACAGATACAGACCCAGGTTAACCTGATGGATTACATGTTCCCTTATTGATTCAGTCACCGCTGATGGTGGCCGGGAACAGTCTGATTTTCACTTGAAACAGATTGTGATAGTTTCTCCATCGGAACAAAATGTTAAACATGCATATCATTAAAGATTAAGAATTTACATACATACATGTTTCAGATATTGTTAACAGTCGAGAGACACACACGTTCATGGTCCTGAGCTCAAGAGCCGTTTAATATAAAAGTATATGAATATTTTCTTATAATAATCAGGTATTTGTGGATACAGTGACAACACATAGGATTACCTTTGAAGAATACAGTGCTGCTACCCTACGCTCAGCCATCCTGAGAAATAAAGTTCTGTGTGTGGGGGATCACAGGTTTCTGTTATGTTTTGACCCTGAGAAACACCTTAATGTATTCTGTTGTTGACCCCTTTGACCACACTAAACAGCACCACGCACCCTGACAGGCTACCAGTCATCAGTGTAAAAACACTGTTTGCAGCCATTGTTTTTTCTCTCTCCTCCCGGCCTTCCAGAGGAGCAGGCGTCCTTTCTCATGCTCTCTGCTCCTTGGAGCAGTAGACCAAGAGGAGAGGCTCAAGCCCTGTGCTGTCCTGTCTGCTCCAAAACAGAGCAAATATGTGCAGAATTTTCTCTCTGTCAAGGGAGTGATTGCATTTTTCTCCTGCTAAGAAAGCAGAGACATCACAACTAAGACAGACTCAGAGGCCTGCAGCCTATCCTCTATACCCTGAGGAGCAGATGTAAAAGGAAACTCCGTGTGTAACAGCAGACAACGCACTGAGGAGCACATGAAACTCTGTCTCGCTTCCTCCCCGCGTGACAGACACGACTGACAGAGAGAAGCCACACAGACTGTTTTTCTGCATGCGAGAAACGCTATTCAATCACCCGCCCGACACCAGAACCCAACTGAACAGCTGATTTTGCCCCGGGAAGCCAGAGTTTGAAGTTGGGAGTGCCGGAAAATTTGGCACGATGCATGGGAAAAGCTAAAACTGAAAAACAACAAATTACGTTCAATGAAGGGAATGCAAAACGATTGCATTAACAACCCAAATATGCACTGTCGTGTCCCATGACAGATTAGAAAACACATAAACTGTGATTTGCATCTCAGATATTTTAATAATTGTAATTGCTCTCACATTCAGTGGAGCCCAGCGACATTCAAAGCCTCCGCTATCTCTTTGTCTTGTGTGCCAAAATCCACCACAAAAGACAAACACGCACCTACCTGGCTGTGTGCCCCGCAGGCTCACACATAACTGATATACACACATACCCAAACACACACACACATTTCATTTTGTGCTGATTTACATGGTCATGTTCACAACTGTGACCATGACAAGCCCATCTGAGTGCAAAATAATTCTTGTATTTTTCTACACACTCTTAGCTCCCTATTTAGTGGCATTCAGCTCAGAGGACGTGACTTTTGATAGTGCTGCACGTCGGAGTCTTAACTATCTCATGTTTCTATCTTTTGGAGAAACCCGATCATGTTGAGTATTGATTGCACTGTCCCACGCAGGACACCACGGCACTCCATTTATGGCGCATTTCCCCCCCCGTAAATGCAAAGTGTTTGTCATGCGGGACATGTAGGATGTTCATCCGAAAGAATGACCCACCGCAAGAGCTGAATTGCTGTGTGGAACGAACGGTGCATGCCTAATCCAGGAGACCACTTGAGGCTTCGGACTTTAATCCAAAATTGGATTGCGGTTTTGCGTTGCAGACGACCACCATACCACACTGCACCCTAACACATAAGTCCCTGCATCGAACATCATTTACCGCTGTAATTTCCAAAGCTGCTTGCATCTGTTGTAGACTCAATTTCTGGGCACAAGGGAAGGAGATGAAGACTGAAAAGACATTATTTAGTCCGCGTGATGGATTAGTAGACGTTGATTGCTAAATGATCATCTTAGGGAACACTGGTACTGTATACTCACCTGATACGATTTTTTTTTTTAGATAGCTTTAGCTTTATTTCTAGCATGTTTTTTTGCTTTATTATTGTTTTTCATTATAGTGACAAAAACTACAAGGCCAAATCTGAGCTGCACTGCAAAAACACAAAATCTTACCAAGATTATTTGTCTTATTTCAAGTCAAAAATGTCTTATTTCTAGTCAAAATATCTCATTACACTGAAAATAAGACATGATCACCTTGGAAGTAAATTGTTTTTAGACATTTTTCACTTGTTTCAAGTGAAAATTCACTTGAAACAAGTGAAAATTTGCTTGTTTCATTGGCAAAATTTGCCAGTGGAAAAAGTGAAAATTCACTTGAAATAAGTGAAAATTAGATAGAAACAAGAAACAAATTTTGCCAATGCAAATTTTCACTTGTTTCAAGCAAATTTTCACTTGACACAAGAGACAATTATCTAAAAACAAGTTACTTCTGAGGTGATCATGTCTTATTTTAAGTGTAATGAGATATTTTGACTAGAAATAAGACATTTTTGACTTGAAATAAGACAAATAATCTTGGTAAGATTTTAAGTTTTTGCAGTGTGAGGTATGGCCACACCTTGCCACGATGCTTTTCAAACCCATTCACCTCCATCGCTCCGTGAATATGGCTGACTGAATCAGAATGAGGAGTGACACAGCAGAGAAGGACACAGAAGAAGCCCCGGCTCCTGCTAGGGCCATGCCGGCTAATTGAGCCCCTGTGACAGGAAGCCCCTTTGGGATGTTGGTGACCACTGTTAAAAGGGTCAGGAAATTCAAAGTGAAGCATGACATTCACAGGGTCATGTTGGGCGAAGCGTCCTCTGGAGTCCTCTCCAGGGACAGAGACAGGAATTTGAGTGCTGGCTGGCTTCGGCTTAGCTCTTGCACAGTAAGAGGGACTTGAGAAGAAAGGGATTGAAAATGTTACAAGAAGAGATTGTCACTTGGTTGATGTGGATGTGACGGATTTGACGCAAGGGGATGGCGTAGAAGGGTCTTTTCCTTTACAGGGGCATAGACAAAGACGTAGACAAAGCAGACAGCATTTAAAATAGAAGTTTACTGACTCGGTGTCAACATTTGAAAAAGTGAATGTCATATGCTGCAACATTTAAAACCTGTAAAACCTAGGTGTAACTGGAACATCGCAAAATAGAAGAATTTTATTAAAAACGTTAGATACAGTAAATGGAGGCATATGGCAAGTGGAAATAACAGTAGAGTTTTAATGGATTGTTCTTGAAATGGACTCTCAATGTCTTGATTTTATGTACTTCCTGTTGCAACAGGATGTTTGGGCGGAACACAGTGAAGGGGGGGGGTCATTCATTTTGAGACAGGTGGATGAGAGGGGATTTTTAAAGATTTGTGAAGGTGTTATGAGCTGAAATTTTAAGGAACACCCACCGCTGCAGGATGATGTCACTGTTTAAGATGCTGTTTTAGAAGTAGAAGAGTTCATTTCATAGAGACTTTAATTAACAAGTATAACAAATCACCAAGTATAATTGCCATTCGACTCCACTCAGTTACGTGGTGGTAGAGTGTGACATTCCACCCCGTTATTGTCATTGGATCTCTCTTTTCTTTTCCTGCTCCGTTCAATACTCAGCTATGGCTTTAATTAATTCATGTGTATGTGTGTGTGTGTGTGTGTGTGTGTGTGTGTGTGTGTGTGTGTGTGTGTTTTGTCCAGGACCTGTCCACGCTGCAGTGCGACGTGTGCATCCTGGTCTTCTCAGTGACGGACAGGCGGAGCTTCCACCGCACCGCCCAGCTCCGCCTCCTCCTCAGGGAGTCCCAGCCTCACACACCAATCATCCTGGTGGGCAACAAGAGCGACCTTGTCCGCTCCCGGGAAATCAGCACAGAGGGTAGGTGGCGGGGTGGGACCACCATCTGCAATGTAAACCTCTCACACACACATGCACGGGCCGCCTCGAATGCCCGCACTCACATATGCACACACATGCCAGCGCTGATGAATAAATGCAAGGCTGCCAGGCATATAAATGCGCATATCCAGGCAAGGACTTTTTTTATTTTTTAAAAAAAAATGGGTACTATTGCTCTCAGCTCTTTTTTTTCATTTTCCCGTGTCATTTTTATTTCATTACAAGCACCTCTAAAAGGAATATAGTCAGGGCGTTTTGTCTCTGACTCCTGCTCTTTTTTTTTTTTTGTAGTGGTCTCTTGTAATTATGATTGAGGAACTGAAGCTTACCCTACTGCTGCTTCATTATGGAGTGTCTAAATACCTAAAATATGTGTGTAAATTCATTATAAAGACAAACAAATGTACACACATATCTGCAGTTTGGCTCGAGAACGCCAGTAGTGTTCTCTAAAACGCTCTGTGTGTTTACCCATCAATCCCCCCCCGTGCCCCCCACTTCACTCAGTTCGTTTATGTCGTCTTATCTCTGTCTTTATGTTTCGCTCTTGGTCTCCCTCCAAGCCGACAGCGGCTCCATTAGAAAGGGGTCTATCTGTGATCAGCAGGCTCAGTTTCCCTTTTCCATGCTCACAATAACAAATGGGAAAATGCTCTTGAAGCAATCTCCTTATGGGAAGAGAGATCTATTAGCTGTTTTTCATTCTGAAGAGATACAAACACAAGCGCTGTTTTGGTGTGTGTGTGTGTTCTGGTTTTTGGTTATTGTGGAGCAGGAGGCTACCTGGAACACCGAGGCAAAACTCACTGGAGAAGAAGAAACACTCAGCTCTGTGCATAATTTATGTAGAGAGAGGGCTTAAAAAACTCCAGCAGAGGTCGGGCTATAGGTGTGATTGTGCTAGAACGTCTTTCTGCAGGTTTTCAGGGGCGCTGGCAGGACATCAGGCCAGAGCAGCTCTAACTGAGTGGAACAAAGGAGAGTCACAGCAGAGTTTGACCTCAATTTGAACTTTGCATTCATAGCGCCACTGATTTAAACTCCACCTCAGCATCTGCGCGATGACCACCTCGGCCTCGATGTGTGCTGCGGCGCGACCGCCTCCCCGTCGCATTCATCCGGTAGAAACAATCACATCTCTTGCTTGATTTGTGGACGTTACGGAGCTGTCTCGCCTTATCAAATCCTCTTGAGGGGATATTTCTGTCTCCCTCGCCCGTGTTGCTGTTTTCTGCCGTTTTTTCAGATGGCACATCTCTATTTGGATTATCTCCCTCTCACAGGGCTCTGCCGCCGTCACTATCTTTATGTATATTTGCGATCGCCATATGTGCGCGACTGCCTGCATGCACAGGGAGGCTGTGATAACACCGACGCCTGCAAACACAAAGTGGTGAGAGACAGAGAGAGGGATGGAGGGGCTGAGGCATGGGGATGATGCATAGATGAGTGTCAACAGAGGCTTGAATTCGGGAGGACTGTGTGCAAGTGAGTGTGTGTGTGTGAGTGTGTGTGTGTGAGTGTGTAAGTGAGTGTTTTTCTGTCCTTGTGAGAGGCAGTTTGAATGTTCAGACCTCCAAAGCGAGGCCGGTTTGGGTGATCCGCCCTTCTGTCATTGGTTAGTTAATGGTTTGGACTTGGGTTTAAAGGAGGAGTTCACCCAAAATACCCCCCCCAAGAAAAGATTTCCCAGCCATAGTGCAGCCTATCGACTCAGTTTCTGTGTGATTTGGTTTCACGTCTGACACAAGCTTCCCTGCCCTCCCTGTTCTTAATATCAATGTAGTTGTAGGGGATCCGAAACCATGCTGAAGACCGTGATGAAGTGAAACACTGGCACACTGTATCGGTTCAGCTCCAACAAGTACAAATTAGAGCGGTGTAGATAGAAAGTAGTTCCCAGCAGATCTCTTCATGCTATGGTTCATGCCAGGTTTCTGTGTCATTATTTGTGGACAGACCTGTTGCTGTTGAGGTTTCCACATGTACATTTTTGACAGTTTGAGTCCCACAAAACAATATCTATACAGCTCCACTGTATTGTAGTGAAGAGAGCCGGGGGAAGGGAAGACGAAGAAGGGAAGATCACTGCAGACTAGAAACTTCACCAAATCACACAAAAATGATCAGGATGGAGTATCTTTTTTAGTATTTTGGTTGAAATGTTCATTTAAGGAAAAGGTTAGATATGTAGTGGAGAGGGTTATGGTCGTGGTCATGGGTTATGGAAATGATATCACCGGTGGAAGGTCTTCACGAGGACAGAGAGGGACGTCTGCATTGATCACGTGGACGTCTGGAAGCCCCGGTCTGCGGTCAGATCAGGTTTGCTGTTCTGTGTTTTGCAAGTCAAACCGAGGCTGCCCGTGTAAAAAAAAAAAAAAAAAATGCGCGCACATCGGTGCCAGCGCATTGCTGTCGACTCAAGTTTGGTCAAAGCTTCGGTATATACTCTGCAACATAAGGGTGGAGGGGTGGGGGGTGGTGGGGCAGAGAGAGCACGGGAGGGAGGCAAGGGCTGAATAATGAGAGATGCCTGGAGAGGCGCAGGCAGACATGCTGCAGCTCAGCATCGTCTCTCCTCTTAAAAATCAAAAACAACCGAGCAGCGATACGGGCAGCGATACGGAAATGGAGGATGTTCTCGTGTTCCTTCTGGACCGCGTGCGCTCGCTCTCTGATATCCGAGCCTGACTGAGGAAATGGACTGGCCCGAGAGAGCCAGATCTATTAGTGACAACTTTGACTATGCTACAACCCCCCCCCCTCCCTTAAACCCCCCCACACCCCCACCCCACAATTCATCTCTCCCTCTCTCTCACTCTCCCGCTCTCTCTCACACACTGCCTCACTGTGAACATATTTATCGTTTGTGAAGTGTGGCTGAGGCCCTGCTCCTTACAGCTTCTGATTAATATGCTCCCTGGCTCCTTCTGCTTAGTCGGCATTCCCGCTGTCTCTGCCACCCCCGCCGCCCCCCCCCCCCCCGCCCCTCCTCCTGTCCTCCCTCCACCCCCGCCCGCTCGCCGGCTTCACCTCCCGTCTTGTCTGTCGTTTCCTCTCAGCGTCTCCTCCTCCTTTCTTCCCTGGCCCACCTGCCTCCTCCCACTCATCTTTTCACCTCTCGTGCCGTCTGTCGCTCCCGATCTCGCTCTCTCCGTCCCTTGATTCTTGTATCCTTGTCGGGACACGGGTAGGGGCGCCGGCTCCCGCTGATTCATCCATTAGTCTTCACCTATGAGGGCAGGCACCCCTATGATCCCCCATGAATTCCCCCCTTGATCCCTCTCCTCTCCTCTCTTATTTCTTGTCATTTCCTCCCCTCCTCTTGTTTCGTCTCCTCTCCTCGAATGACCTCTCTTCTCCGAGCTTCTTTTTCTCCCCCTTTCCGTTCCCTGCTTCGTCTCCTCGACCCTTTACACATCCCCTCACCTATCTTCTCCCCTCGTTCGGCTCAGTTCCCCACCACTCTCTTAACAGGTCATAACGACTCAATTCAATCAGCTGTCACTGGTATTAGGATAAGCCCTGTTGATCTGGTTAGGGATTTGTCTTTTTTTTCCCCCCTCCCACTCCATCATCACCTAATGTCAGATGACGCAGCAGTGGCTCGACAGCTGCTGTGTGGCTGGATTATGACACCGAGATCAAATCCACTTCTTCTTCTTTTCTTTTTTTTTCCTTTTTTTTTTTGTGGCATCACCTGTGTGACACAGACGTGTTCACGTTAACGCTGTCTGGATGTAGCCCACACAGAAAACCAGATTAACACTTTACTCTGCAGTGACCTCGTTTCAGTGTGTCAGCGTTTGACTGATGGCTCGGTTTGGTCAGAACATATTGGACTGTGATTGAAAAGGCATCAAATGCTGATAGGATGACAAATGAGCATGTTGCTGCACCCCAGTCTGTAAACACCCAACAAAGAAACTCATTAGTAAGTTGTTTTAGTGTCCAGGAAACATATTATTTGTAATTTTCGGGCTGCTGTTTGCCATAAATGATCAGAACCCGGGCGTATCAGCAGTTTCAATCCAAACTATCAGTATCAGCTTTTAAAAACCCACATCATTATAACCCCAGCAGCCTGTTAAATGAGCCATGGAAAGGTAATTTAAGCACACAATGACACTCTGTGTAATTTCACTCTTCTCTGTAATTGAATTGAAATGCCAGTGCAATTGATACGGAAATCTGTAACTTTTAAAAATCTACAATACGCAGATTAGTCATTTCATTTCCGTCCATTATGTTGTTACATTTTCTAGTCGATGGCGTATCGGGGAGATTTTCATCAGATAGTCACCGAGCATTACTGCGTGCTTAAAATCCTTCTCCCTAGATTAATACAGTGGAATAAGGTCATTGTAAAAAAAAAAAAAAATGTCTTTCTGAAACCCACACAGAATTTGTCTGTGACTGAAATCTCTGCCTGCTGCCAACTGTTGAGCAACTATTTACGAGTAAACTAGGTTACACATTTAATACCAGCTCCTTTTTTATTGTAAATAGCCATGAAAATGGAGAATAAAATAAAATAGTGTGTGCATATGGGTACAGATGGGTATAGATATATTATCATCTGGTAATAACGTTTTGTTTGTTTGTGTTTTTGCGTATGTCTGTTGCACGCTGTTATGCATGCATGATGAGTTCTCGTTTATCAGCACCGATCAGGCAGCAGTGAAAAAGGCACCGCCGGCTGATCTGCTGAAACTGAAGCATCGGTGGGAGAAAAAAAAAAAAAAAATCTTATGTGAGCCGACATTGTCAATACAGCCTGTTTGCCGGTGAATGATGTGTATCTGTCAGCTCTCCTTATCATCCAGTCTTTGTTTGACCAGGGAGAAACGGGCTCTCTTAGCGGAGATACTGAGCCTTGTCAGCAGCACATTTGTAGTCACCTGTCTTCAACCCGAAAAGTCACATTGAGATGGAAACCGCGTTCCCGTTTGAGCTGCAGCCAAGAGATTTGCACGCATACGGCTCAGCACAAGTGCAAGTAGCGCTTTCCTTCACCCCGTCCTGCCATCGCTGTCTCTCTTTGTCTGCCTCTTGCTTTATTCAGTCGCTTTTTTTTTTTGCATTGCACTGTGCCTTATCAGTTCCGTGGTTTATGAATAGCAACGACTTTGTTAACTGCAGAAGCACAGCATTTTTAAGGTTGGCGTTTCAACAAAAAAAAAAAAAAAAAAAATTTTTGATTGTATGCTGGGAAATCTAAAGTGCTCCGGCATCATTTGTGAAATGGTTTGTTGCAAAGGAAAATGTGGGCAGATTGTAGTAAATGGGGCCAATCATTCAAAATCACTGGTATGGTCCTTTAAAGGCAGTTTTGGCACAAAGTTGTTAAAGACCAGTGGTGATATTTTTGTATGGACGTAACCTCAGGCAGCGAGTCCTCCGGTGGGAGATCTCAGCAGCTACGGAGGCAAAAACATTTCAAACCACAACAAACACGCCAAGAAAACATTTTTTTTCAGTCCATTCCTTGAGTTGGATCTATTTTGTTTGTTGCAGAACGCCAGCCAGTGTTACTACACATGTCTGTAGGCAGCCTGTGCAGTGATGTGATATGAGAACAGAGGACTTACTGCCTGAGGTTTCACGATTGTTCAGTAATGCATACATGCCAAATGCCGAAAAAATGCCTCATGGCAAAAATTCAGAGCTGTCCCTTTAAGGGTAAAATACAGTTGTGTGTCGTAAACAGCAAAGCAAGGTGGATTCTGCAGCCTTAGATGTTTTATATCTCTCATCCCTTTGATTCCCTTGGGCTCGGCATTACACACCGGCCGCGCTTGCACACATGAGTGTGCTGTATGCCATGTATTGACCCTAACCTTAACCTTGTCAGGTCGCATGATTTATGGGTCAAATTTCAAACAGCTCTCACTGACATTTGGAGCTGAAGATGTGAGGGTGGTTCATGCAGCTTTAAAGATGCACTATGTACAGCCGCAATGAAACGAGGACCCTTAAGGCTCAACTGACAGAAAACATTAAATGTGTATGAAATTTAGGACCTTTTACGCTCGACTGAAGAAAAAAAAAAAAACCAAAAAAACGGAATAAGTATTAAATTTCAAAAGTCGAAATCATCCTTACCTTGATCACTTCACTTTTGCATAATGCACCTTTAAGGATTTGGTTTTAAAATATCAATTATACGATAGTATAATGGTAAATGTCAACAACATGTAACAGTTTCAACACTGCAAAAACGCAAAATCTTACCAAGATTATTTGACTTATTTCAAGTCAAATATGTCTTATTTCTAGTCAAAATATCTCATTACACTTAAAATAAGACAGAAGTAAATTGTTTTTAGACAATTTTCACTTGTTTCAAGTGAAAATTTGCTTGTTTCATTGGCAAAATTTGCCAGTGGAAAAAGTGAAAATTCACTTGAAATAAGTGAAAATTAGCTAGAAACAAGAAACAAATTTTGCCAGTGAAACAAGCAAATTTTCACTTGTTTCAAGCAAATTTTCACTTGAAACAAGAGACAATTGTCTAAAAACAAGTTACTTCTGAGGTGATCATGTCTTATTTGAAGTGTAATGAGATATTTTGACTAGTAATAAGACATTTTTGACTTGAAATAAGACAAATAATCTTGGTAAGATTTTGAGTTTTTGCAGTGAAGACTGAACAAAATGTCTCTCCTCCCTCACAGAGGCCCACTCCAGTGCAATGATGTTCGACTGCCTCTACATGGAGCTGTCGGCCTCCCTGGACCACGGCACCAACGAGCTGCTGGAGGCGGCGGTCCGGACGGCCAGGGGCGACTGCGTGGGCCCCGGCTGGACCGACGGCGACCCCGGGGCCGGGCGCAGGGAGAGCCTGACCAGCCGGGCCAAGCGCTTCCTGTCAGGGCTGGTGCCGCGCTCGTACGGCCGCGACCGCGACCGCGAGAGGGGCCGCTACCGCGAGATGAGCCGGCACCGGGGCAGCAAGATCCTCCGCCAGAAGTCCCGCTCCTGCCATGACCTCAGCGCACTGTGACACACAAACAGATGCACACACACACACACACACACTCACACACAGATGCATACACAACACACACACACATAAACATGCACATGACATGCACACAGGCCAGATGGAAACCTTAAGGGGGGAGGCGCAAAAGAAGGAGAAGGTGAAATGGAGGGCAGCAGGGAAGAGAGGTGAATAAGTGGAGCGGCATGGAGGAGAGATGCAATGAGTGAGAGAACTGAGGGGGGTGGAAGGAGACAGATTAATCAGTGGGGATCATGAAGAGAGGAGCGAGAGCAAAATTAGAGGTCAGCGGCGGTGACACGAGGTGAACAGAGGGGGGTTACGGAGGAAGAGATGGATAGGATGGAGGAGCACGCCGAGCTTTTCTGTTCCGCCCCGAGACGGAGACAGAGAGACATGAAAGAGGAGCAGCGACGGCGATAAGGAGCCTAATTCGCCACAGCGGCTCGGGTGAATCAGCGAGCACTTGTTACCTGATGAGAGCGGGAGACAGAAATTTGGAGGGAGACCAGGGAGTCTCATCAACACGCTGATTGGACGGTCGTTGTGGTGAAACGGGGGATAAACAACGTCACAGTCGAACACACACCCGAGTGACATGCACCGATTATGTAGAGACTGATAGCAATTTAATGTACCTAACGACCTATTGTAGATCCTGTTTTATAGCATGCTGTTTCACCGTGAGTAGGAGGTCTGAGATAAGACACGACCCTGTAGGTTTTCCTGGATTTACTGTACCTCAGTGGCAAATAGCTAATGCACAATCCAGCTAGCGTCTCTATTGATGCCGTCTCAAAGGCAAAGACCCTTTACTAACAAAAATGCCCCGTCCATGCTTTTTTTTTTTTGTACCACAATGATCACGCTCCGGTTTCCAGACACCGCATCAGCTCTCTGTATTCATGTACTGATACGATCGGAAAATAAAGGCGAGACCGGCGATGCTGGCAGAGGCCTATCTGCGATTTTTATACAAGGCTGGAGATCATCAGTGCCCAAGCCATATTCTGCTGAATCCATCACGAGCAATCAGCACAATGAACCCTTTACAGTGGGATCTGGAGCAAGGCAGAAAAAGGTCAGAATGGCTATAAAGAAACAGACGTGAGGCAGGAGCGACCAGACTACACGTCCTTCGACGGAGGCTGAGTCATCCGACACTGGACTGCCACCGGGGCTTGGACGGGAGGAGGAAAAACTAATCTACCTGTGGCTGTTTTCACATTCTCGTTTTTGCTGTGTTTTGTTGCCCATTGGCGTTCTCATGTGTGTTTGAGACGGTATCCTGCGATACAGTTGCACTTCTGTGGGGGCTGGCCACACAGGGGATATATGACCCAAATAAAATAAAAAAAAAAAGAAACAACAACACAACATAAGAACGTTCTGGAAACGTTTGGATGTCTTGTCAGCGTGGCGGCATCATCGACTCAGTCTCACTTGTTTGTCACAGTCTACTAAGCACTCTTGTCTTTCCAAGGAGAATAAATTAATTTTGTTTGACGTCCTTAATGAGATTCGTGTGCTTGTTTTCTTAACGGCGTTATTAAATGAATGTCTCATTTTGGCTGTTACCAGGTTGAGGCATGACGTGACAGGTCATCATCAGATGACTCATGGGTTTCTGAGAATCCGAGGGGACGTCTGAGGACAGTTGCATGCCTCGCTCTGGCTATACCTTCACAGAAAGGAAAATGCAGTGCCAGCTCTGTGGATGCAATAAAACCTCTAATCCCTGAAGGCATCCCGGGGGAGAATATGTACTTGTATACAGTCAAAACCAAGCATTGTACTGCTCTCGCTTAAAGGAACACACCAGGTTTTTGGGACTTTGGTCAACCTACTTATCAAGTGATAAAACACTAAAATCATCAAGTATCAAGTATTAGAGAGCATTCTCCAGTGTCCCATGCTAACGCCTTAGCAGATTATGCTGAATGATGAATGGGACAAGACTTCAGTCAAAAGGTGAAAAAATGAGAACATGCAGAAGCTCTAAAGTCAAGGTTCCTTGATTTATAATATGTTGCAGTGGTTCCATTGGTAGAGAATACAGTGGCCAATGGGAGATTTTTTTTTTTTTTTTTTTTTTTAATTACAGCTGAAAAGTTACTACACAGTATATAAATATGTGGACGCTTACCAGAAGCAGTTTGGTTATGAAGAATGCTGAATTAATAACATTTCATTTTTAAAATGTAGTCATATAAAAGCCTAGTCTCCTACTATTCCTCATCATAGCTGAAGTGTTAGCATGGATCGCCACAGCCACTGATCTACCAGGGGCACATGGGTAATTTTGGGGTCTCAACCAATGGCCGATCTCTTCAAACCGTGGCATACTCCTTGAGCACAATGCACGGTGTAAGGAGCATTTCATTTGCAATTTGTTTGAATCGCCAAAAGCAAGGGCTGGAATAGGTATGAAAAATCTGTCATGCCCTGCAAAACGATTCTCCTCACGCTCGCTTTTACCACGCCAGGTGTAGACCAGAGCTATTTTTCAGGGCGAGAGCCGTGTTCAGATGTGGCTATCTGGAGTGGATACATCAGAGGACTCTTGAGATGGAGAGGCAAGACTAGCAAAGAGACGGGTTGAGGAGAGAGAGAGCGAGAGAGTGAAAGACAAAGAGAGAAGGAGAGAGAGAGAGACATGGGGTTGGAGAAATGCTTTGAGGAGTAATGGTTGCTTAGAGACTGTTGTCAAGGAGACGATAAGTCCTAGAGTCCTTTGGCATCTCAATTGTCCTATATTTATTTTGATTTTTTTTTCAAAAGAGGTTTTTTGTATATTTTAGTTTTCTTCCTCGGGAAGCGGAGGAGACACAGACAGAGATAAGGTGAACTCCTCAGCAGAGACACGGTGGGTTTTGTGCAGCCTGTTATCGCTGCATCGCAGTGCACTGTAAACACAGTACGTGCTGTCAGTTGTATTACACTTACAGAAGTCAAATAACAGACTGGATTTCATCATTGCTCAGAAAGAGAGAAAATACATAAAGGAAATGGGAAAATAAGACACGACTCCTCTCTGCAACACCCTATCAGTCTTTCAAATCGTGACAGATATCCTCTCTCTCCCTCTCGTTCTGCTGCTGACTCATTATGTGGGCATTTATTGAGGATCTGGGCAAACCAATACTTTGAGAGAGTAAGACAAGCGGTAGTGGAGTAGTAGAGGTAATAAAGATGAAGGAACAGTTGGTGGATGCCCGAGAAAACCTGGCTAACTCACTCTCCACTCTATGGTGAGGAAAGACTATTTTCAGTGTCATGTGCAGTGTGCATAACTAATGAAATGCATATTTTCCATAGGTGTGGGTGCAGGCATGTTAGCAAGGAGGCAATAGTGGAAGTGGTGTGTGTGTGTGCATGCTGCAAATGGAGACAGGCCAGGGCACAGTGCATGCGGAGGCTGCGGTGATTGGCAGTGGCACACACTGTCGTGGCGAGACAGCGAGTGGCACTGAAACAAGTGTGGATGAATCTTCGGGGGAATCCGTGCGATTTGTTTTCATGGAGCGATGCCTCATTGTACCCCAAAGGTCATTGTTCCTCTACTTTGTCTCCCAAGCGCACAGAGCCGATTATACAGTACATGCACACGGCTGTAATAACCGACCGACGAAAGAGGCAAGAATGAGCCAGACCATTATCGCTGAGGACACGTGGAACGAACTTGGTGTAATGAAAACTTGATTTGTCCAAAGGAGGGACCCCGGAGGTGCAAAACAGTGCATCAGGCTAAGTGATTATAATGGCAGACAAGAAGGGACAAATCAGCCTCATTGCAGTCTGAACACCTCACGCATTGCACATCGAGTTCCCAGGAACGTGCATTAATCGCAGGTCAAAAGGCAAAAGAAGAGCCACGTGTCCTATAAGCCCTGTCTAACCGTGACAAATTGCCTTCATGGGATTAGTATTGATCTCAACATTGCATGGATGGAGTAGGAGACGTTGGATACTTTGTAATGTATCAAGTAATACCAAATGAAAAGGGCAGTGGAGGTCCCTGGGTGCATCAATCACCATTATGTAAACCATTATATAAAGTGGTTTCGAATGGAAATAATATGCTGTTAAGCTAATTTATCCTGGGATGCGGGCCATAATATTAGTCTCACGGACCACTGATTACGCCTTAATTCGGTGCAAATGGGGGAACACAATTTAAGGCACAATGAGCATGCTGCAGCACAAAATCTTAACGAGAGAAATTAAGAATTATCAGACGCTTCAAATTCTGCCCCTGACCTGAGCTGCCCATCACACAGTCAGCCAAAAACAAACGTCGGGTGGAGTTGTTTGTTATCACACTGCACTCTGGTGGCCCACTGCTGTATGTACAGTTTTACACAGTGAACAAGATTGTTATTACATCATGGTAAGTTCACATTATTCTATATTTAAGAAAATCATTACTCAAATACTGGATAATGTTATTCATGGTGGTTTCTGATTTGAAGAGTCCAGTGTTATAGCTGGTATCGAAATGCCCTATAATTTCTAGGCAGCATGAGCAGTGAAATATCAGTAAAAACGTCTCATACATTGAAACTGTTTAGCATATTCATTATTCATTTGTTCTCAAAATAAAAGTCCCACTCACACAACCATTATCCTGTTCAAATGGAAATAAGAAATAAATCAATGCCTTGGCGCCCTCAACAAAAGAACAGATTCATTATTGTTGACTGCAAATTAAAGAGTGCGTTCTCCAAAAATATTGCCATCCCATCAGTGAAATTGATGAAACCCTTCGGGAGAGTTATCAGAAGAATGCAGGACGCTCATACCCCCATTCAAAAGAAAGCGCTTTCTTTCCACATCTCAGCCCGGAGAAACACAGATAATACTTTGTTGATTCTAAGGTCAAATCACATGACAAATGAATTTATGAATTAAGGGTATAATTTCCATGCAAGATCTTTGACAGTTCCTTTCTCTAGCTCTCTCCTCACTGTGCTGGAAACACTTGTGTTGCCTTTTCCCATCTCCACTGAGAGGCATCTGCCAGACAAAGGCCTGCCTGTTCAATCAAAATCTGTGTTTTCTCATGTGAGGAAACTAACATGTCTCCAGCCTGCCTGAGAAAATGAAGGGATCGCTGAGTTGGGAGCAGAAGAACAATTTCTTTACGGTCTCAAAGTGCGTTTCCAATCAGAAATCAGGAGGAAATGTGACATTTAGTAGAACAAGGGCATCAATTATCTTCAAAGATGAACTTCAGACTCACTGCGAAAATGAGTTTGACTGAAGTCCTAAAGTGATTCAAGTGCAAGACGTCTCAACAGCAGATGCTCAGGGTTTTTTTTCTCCAACTCTCTGAAATCCACCTTTACACAGAAGGGTTTAAAAGTTTCTCTTGGAAAGGGAAAAGGTGTCACCATGGTCAACACGTGTTCAATATTCTGGTATGATGCAGCATCTCCCTTTTGATTATCCAGTCCTCAATCACTATGGCAGATAAGCAGAAAAAAACCATCACACCCAAAATTGAGAGTGAAATTAAGTCATTAAACTAAACGAGTTTATGCTAATTTAACTGAGTTCTTCTGCTCCTTAATCTGAAAGCCTGAACCCTGAGTAGAATCACCATGATCAACACACAAATGAAGACATATTCATATTTTATTTTCATCCAATTACATACTTAAAAAAAAACTGACAGGAACATTCACATCAAATGTCAAAATTTCCACTTGTCACTCAAGAATGTCACTGAAAAGCTTCCTTTTCTTGGACTGGCCGGTCTGGATTTCCTGCCAGTGGGCTCGTCTGTTCATGAAGTGTGAAAGGGCAAACTTGGCCCACACGTGGCGAGCAAACTGGTCAGACCTCAACTGGGTTTCACTCGGCACTGAGAGGGGAGAAAGAACATCATGAATGTGGAAGGCAGCTTAAGTAGCATTTTCAAAAATAAATAAATAAATAATTACACTTAGCTACATCTACAGACATGTGCCCTAGGCTACAAACTGATGAAATAAAGAGTGAAAACCTGACTGTCAGAAGGTAAGGATTACCTAGCTCCTGTGCGATGCTTTGCCTCTGACTGACTGAAGCGCTGTTCCACACTGCTTCCAGCACCCGGCTGCCCAACCTGGAGCAGGCCATCTGGACATATTGGCCCTGGGGGAATCACGGTAGGAGGGAGCAAGAGGGTAATGAGCCATGGAAAGCCAAATTACAGGAGCAATATGACAGTCAAAATACGACAAACTAGCCCTGAGGGTATTATTCTGTGCATGTTTCTTTATGTTGTTAATGTTTAAGGGAAATGTTAATAGCTCAGCTAAGTATCTCACACAGATTCAAAAGCAATGACTTGGGGGAAACATAATTACAAAACCTTTTTTTGAAGTATTTTGTTCTTAACCGCTGGTTTAAAATATAGGTGCTACTGAGCATTATGGGTCCCAAAGGAAAAACAAAAATCATCATGCATCACATGGTTTTCAAGCATGTGCAGGAATATGTATAATTATGCCATCAGCATGGAGATCAAGCAGTGCACAGCACTGTGTGGAGAGGGAGGCGAGGGCCTGTGCGCTGGTCCAATTCCACACTGAGTTGTTTTCCTCCCTGTTCAATCAATAGCCATTTGGCCGGCAGAAAGAGGCACAACTGAGTTTGGGAGATCAAAGACATGAAAACCCTCCATGTATGGCTGAATGGAGAAAGGATAAAAGGATGCATGCGTGGCCAAAAGGATGAAAGGAGACAGATTCTGAAAGTTTGGCCCATTTACTAGGAGTTACCCACATTTTATATGGCAGCAAACCACTGTGCAAATCCTTCAGGAGTACCAAAGATTTCACAGCCTCCAATCAATACCAATTGATTTCCAAATTTGAATTTTTGGGTGAATACACCCACCTCATAATATTCTGCCTCTGCGACGAACAAAGTCATTGCCATGTGATGAAGAGACTGTTTCACTTTGTCCAATTTCAAGTCATCAAGACACAACAGTACTGTTGCTTTTAGAGAAACTAATGCTGATGACTTTATTATGATGTGAAGAAAGTTTAAAGTCTGAATGAATGCAAACCAATGGCTGGATAAAATGTAGGAAAAATGATATTGGAGTTCTAAAATATGACTGGGAAAATTAGCAGAAACCTGCTCGCTCACTGTACGCTGCTCTGGATACAAGTATTATGGACAAGGATGGATGAGACACAAGAACACCTTAGAAACAAATGCTTATTATATTCCATACAGTGTTTTTAGCTACTGCTCCTTTAAGAGTGGTTGCAACAGCATGAAAATTAACAATAATTTCACACTATTGCAAAAGATTGTGAATTTCTTTTGACATGTGAACCTAATGTGCTCTACAAGCTGTTCCCAGTTCACTTCTGTTTGAATGTAGCAGAGCTTTTCCAGTGAGGCAAACCGGAGCAGCACCAGGGCCTGGCTCTGTTAGACATTAAGGATATGGAGCCTTCATCAGTACCATTAGTAACACCAGTGTTTACCTGTGCTATTTCATGTCAAATGGCTACTGTGAAAAAGATTTATTACAAGAAGCAGCAGCATTTGAACTGACAGAGCCACAGCTCTTGGTTATGGATTGCCACAATCAGAGCAAAATTCAACAGCTGAAAACAAAGCAGCAGCACCAACCAGTCCACCTTATCTTCAGATGAGTCCTGATCCACCTAAACTCACACACAAAACTGAGACATCAAAAAAAGAAGCTGTTTCAGAAGTGTTCTAGTTAAGTCTGGTCAATTAGCAAAGCATCTTGGTGGCTGTTCTACTGTACCACACTGCTTGATGTGTTTTTTGTCATGGTAACATGCCAGTATCAACAGTAATTAGCTTGATACTAGCTTGATACTAATTAGCTTGAAACATCACATCTATCTTTGACAGTTTATTCTGAAAATTCTTCTTAGCTCATACCTCAAGCCTCTTGAGGATCTTGCCCCTGCCCTTGTCACTGGATGTGGTGATGAGGGCCTGGAGGACGTGGCTGCCCGAGGGGTCGCAGGCCAGGGTCAGGAGGTCAGCAGGGGTCAGAGAGCGCAGGCTGTTCAGGAGGAGCGAGCGCTCCTTGAACTTGGCCAGTGCCTGGACCAGACGGGAACCGTGGTAACAGATAGAGGCCAAAGGCACCTAAAAATGATCCATAAATCATAGTTGTAACATTCTACACATTCCAGTGGAAATTATGCAAACATTTGACGAATGGCAGCATGCAAGCTGTTGCCAATTTCAACTTCAGTCCAAACAAGCGAGCAGTTTTCACAGTGTGTTAACATGGCATGATAACAATTCATTTGAACTGATGTCAGAAAGATACGCTGTGTTGTCTGCCTTCTGGTGCGCTACTGCTGCTGCTTCTTTAATTCAGGCTATGTCTGCGTGTTTGATGTTTATTCTTTTTGTAATAATCTGCCTTACTCCTTTTTGGAGTTCATTAATTTTGGTTTGATTTCACTGAATTGACAGTGTTTGATGAGCTAAATATTGCGCTCCTAGACAGCCTGGAAGGGGCTTCCCTCTCTCTGTGATCCTTCCCAACTTTCCTCCCTTTCCCACCCTTTTTCCTTTTTTTGAGGCTTATTCTGCCTGTGATTATGATGGCTTAGGTTACAGCTGTTGTTTTGTTTTATACACAGCGTGTACCTGTACAGCTTTTTCACACTCTAACATCAGTTCAGGGCTCTAAATTAACTCAAACTTATATTTTGGTTCTGATTTCACATACTGGTAGCAGATGCTACATCAACAGGATGCTGTGTCAACATCTGTTCAATATCAAAATGTTTGCTAGGTACATTCAGGTTTTCATAGGGCTGCATTCTATTTTTGGTGTAGTTTTTTGTGATACAGCTACATTAGTGAATTGAAAGTTTTGGACTAGAATCAAAGTTCACACATACATATTTGTTTACACAATAATGTATTTGTTGACTCCCAGTCATGTACCTCGGTCTGTATGCTGCCCTCTGCTGTGTCCGAGTGGTAGTACACTTCATAGGTGAGCAGAGACATGAAGAGGGGGAGGCAGCTGGTGTGTCGAGTGCCAGGCTCGGCACAGTGGAACGCCTGAGATAGAGAAGTCAGTGGAGTGTAAGAAATAAGCAGAATATCCAATCACCACCAGTAAACTTTAGACACCCGTGTTGTGTTATTATAAAGTCAAGTTTTATCCATAAAAAAGGGAACCAAAAAACAGTCTAAAACAGACAGGAAGTGTAAGAACTTCACGTTTAAAGACCAGAGTGGACTGTCAGTTCTTCCACAGCAGATCACAATACTAACACAGAGATTTAAATTAAGGTTCATTACAAGACAACAGTCCTTACATGGAGAAGGCACTGCATCATCTCGCCCTGTTTCTCTCCACTCTCTGCGCAGCTCTCAGCCAACTGGACGATCACACCCATGTGACCTGCAGCCAAGATGGCCTCCACGCCCTGCACCAGCTCATCAAACAACCTCAAGAACTATTTGGAGAAAGGAAATAAAGAAAAAGGCAATGCTGTCGCTCAGAAATGCTTACTCTATTAATGCGTGCAGTATAACAAACACAAACTGTAACCTACCATTTTGTATTTGCTTGAGGCTGCAGTTAGTCTCTGTATGGGGAAGTTGGCGACTGGATGAAGAGCCAAGTTGACCAGCTGACCTTTGAGATGGTTCTTGTAGAGGTCACGCAGAATGGCCTTGTGGGATAGCAAGATGATTGTCTCGATGAGGCGACTAGAGGCCTGGTCTTTGAGAAAGACCAGAAGCGGACTACAGGGAATAAAAATATTTATTTAAAAATGCACACATTCACATAACTTTTCATGGCATGCTCACATTGAAATCCTCTCAGAATTCATTGCGTGACTAAAGCTTATAAACTCCTAACCACAGAGGAGTTGTCTCTAACCTGACTCCGGGAGCAGCGCTGCGAGTTGTCAGGTACTCCATGATGCCCCTGAGGAGCTGTTTGCAGAGTTTTGGTCGTTTTCTGTGACACGTAGTCAACATGGTCTGAAACACCGCACTGGCAACAGCGTCTGTCACGCTTACTAGAAAAGCAGTGTGACACAGAGAAAAAATAAATATTTTACATTCAATGGCTACAAATGTGCAAATTTAATCTTTCTGGCAAAGATGTAAATTTGCTCACATAACTGTCTTTTGCTTGGGAGACTCAGAAACTGCTCTGTGTGAGGAAGAGGGGTAACGAATGATGACTTACAGTTTATGTTGTTCATCAAGGTCTCGGTGAGGCTCTTCAGCTCATACCAAAACGAAGTGGGAGCCTCAAAGTCTGTCAGCTGAGGGGCAACACTGCGCTCTTTTGCACCTAGGGAAAAACAGGGTTTCTGTAGCTGGAGGCAAGCTGGATTTAAGACTTTTAAAGCTTTTTAATGCCATTCAGAATGACATTTAAGACCAATTTTACAATACAAAAATCTGAAATAAGGTGCTGGGGTCAGAGATGGAAGTGGAGGGTAGGACAGAACTGGGAAATGTCTGGCGTTTACTGGCCTGTTTTCTGAGCAGTCTGATTTTTCTCATTCTGCATGTGGGATTCCACTGCCTTGATTCCCATTATGCTCATGTTCATGCTCACTGCCTTGAACGGGTTTCAGCCATGATGCTGGGTTACAGAGCCAATTTTCATTAAATCTGTACTTCCCAATCTCTCTAAAATCTTTGGTAAAAAGCCTTCCTTGGTTAAAGCAGTGGTTAGTGTTAATAATCAAATAATCTGTTAGCTGCCAATTACTTTCTGAGATTTTACAGCACAGCATCACAAAAATCGATTCCAAATAAATCTTACTTTCCATGTCTGAAGAATTTATAAGACTTTTAAAGATTGATTTAATATCAATTAAGGCCTCATTTTCACATGAATGAATTTATTGCCTTTTCAGACTTGTTAAGGATCTGCAGCAACCTTGAAAAACGTGACATGAATTAAACTGGTAAATGTGAATGTACAGATGCATATGACAGTGAGCTGTGTGTAATGTGTGTGTGTGTGTGTGTGTGTGTGTGTACCTGGACGGGATTCAGTGCGGGGTGGTGCCACACAGCCTGCTAACACGTTCAGCAGTGTCCGGACCACGTGTGAGCCGTGCGTGTGCTTGATGAACTCTGCGCTGTTGTCTCTCACCACCTGACTTAAAGACAACACCTGGGCCTCCAGTGCTCCACAAGGCTCCTCTCCTTCTTCTGTGGTGGTGGGCGGCTCCTGCTGTGATGATTCTTAAGGCAGACGCAGAGACGCACAGCGTAAGCTGTTGCAAGACCAGTGTTTTCCACACATAGGCCATACTTACATACATACAATATTAATGACTGACTGTATTTCATTTGGAGAATACTATTTATGAATCTGTTGTGAAAAAACAGCACCCCTTTGCCACGTTTTGTCTAACTATGGCAAGCAGGTTCCAATTGCAGAAATTGTCCTGCAATAGGGTAAAAACATAACCGATAATGTCCATGTTATAACTTTAAGGGTTTTTTTTTTTCCTTCAGAGCCAACATCTCTTCCCAGTTGCTCCTTGCACACATATGTACAAAGCTGACAACCAGTTACTATATGCCATTGCTTGTGCACAGAATTGAAAATGTCACTTTAATTTTTAAGATCATAGCATTTCAGATCTAATTTTACTGTAATAAACAGAGTAAACCTTCCCTTCTGACTTCTTTCCTTTTACATAGTTGTAGATAAGCAAAAGAAAGAGGCAGCACTCTGTGAAAACTTTCAAACAAACTGACAAGTTTAATACTGATAAACACAAGATTTAATAAATGTACCTGTCCATCTAGACATCTGTCTGAGTGCGCTCTCCACTACGTGACCCCCACATCGGTCGCACGAAACCGTCTTGAACTCCGAACCCGATTCTCCGCCCAGCTCAGCCAGCACCGCCCCCACCTGGTCAGGACTGGCCAATGGGAGCAGCCGCTGGAGAGTCACACTTCCTGTTCTGTCCATGGCCACCAGCACTGCCTTGCCTTTTACCTCTGTGAGTACATTCTCCACAAACATCACTGGAAAAGATATGGAGAATGCCACATAAGACCAACAGGGCAATACATGAAGATAAAGGCAAAGCACATTTTATTACAAATGACAGGGTCTGTGTTGGTACACAAACTCACTGCAGAGCGAGTTATTATACAAAAGGTCAACCCAAAAAAGGACCATAAAAATCATGAGGTCACAGAGCAGGGAGATGTGTGCACTGCCAACGAGGGCTAAGTGATAAAGTAAAAAAAAAAAAAAAAAAAAGTCATGCTGCAATTAGTTTGACATATATTCAGATTGTGATATGATCCACAATATTATTAGTTTTAATTTTCCACAGAAAAAAACTATTTAAAAGATAATGATGTGATTGTTCCAGTCTGTTCCAAATAAACATGCAATTTGCAATAAACAATTTGTAGGCCAGGCACCATAATACTTAATTTACAAATGTGTTTAGTCACACATTTTACCTTTATTTAAAACAAAACAAAACAAAAACAAAACAAACAAAAAAACAAACAAAAAAAACTAGCTCTTGGCAGCAACTTGGATATTTCACTTGACCGTATTGCTGTGTTGTCACTATTTTGCTTAGCCTAACTGTTCAGCCCCATCGCCAACACTCAAAGCCCACGTCAAAGAGCAGAAACAGCATATTAATTATTCAGTGTGGGGACTATTTATACAAATTTGGTACTCAGTGTTTATAGTATTCACAAGTTTCACAAGGTGCTGTGGGCTGAATTGAACAAAGGTTTGTAATTCATTGTTGCAGTGATGTATCTATTCTCATCCACGGGTCTTTCCTTTAACGTCTGCCTCAGGCACAAGAGATACATGATATGGACAAAAGGCTTTCTAGAAGTACGTCTGTGGGAATTTTGGCCTGTTTATCCAGAAGAGCATTTGTGAGGTCAGACATTGATGCTGGATGAGAGGGAACAGCTCACAATCTGCATTCTAGTTGATCCCAAAGGTGTTGGATGGGGTTGAGGTCGGGGCTCTGTGTGGGCCAGTCAAGTTCTTCCACACCAAACTCAGCCGGCCACGCCTTTATGGAGCTGCTTTGTACACTGGGGCTTAGTCAGTTGGAAGCAGAGAATTGTCCAAAATGTCTTGGTGAGCTGAAGCATTAATAAGATTTCCCTTCACTGGAGCTAAGGGGCCGAGGCCGAGCCCAGAAAAACAAGGTGGTCTGCCACTTGCTGGCTGAGTCGCTGTGGTTCCTAAGCACTTACACTTTGCGAAAATCCCACTTACAGCTGACGGTGTAATATCTAGGAGGGAAGAAGATTCACCAACTGACTTGTTGCAACAGTGGCATCCTATTACATTACTATTACAGTACCAACCTGTGGATTACCACATTAAAATGTTTAAAATGATCCTAGTGCTTAGTGTTTCTTATTGCTAAATATAACCAAGCAACTTAAATTTTCACATCAGTGGTTTTGTTTACTTGAGATGGTTTCATCCACTGACTTGAATTAACATGGTAAACACATGCTTACAAGAGGCCTCTGCCCTCTAACTATGTATGTTAGATGTTTAGTGTGTTTCACAGCTGAATCAGCTGATACTAGAGATGGGACTGAGGGGCTGAATTTAAAGAATGTGATCTACCAGTTGCTCATTCCTGTATTTCTCTCAAGACACTGATGTTCTTGACTTAAAAAACAAACAACCCCTCTCACCTCTCTCTTCGTCCTCCTCGAATCCTTCACCGAGTCTTTCTCCAACTCGGCGGAAGTAGCCCACACTCAGGGCATCGAGGCGCGTCTTGCCCCCGTCTCCCTGACCTTTCCTTCCTTCTTCACCTCCCTTCCTCTTCTTCTGTCCTCCTTCCCCCTCCTCACCAGGGTGCCTCCTCTTCTTTCCTCCCCCTTTCTGTGCCTTCTTTTCCTCCACCTTCTGAAGCATGACTCCCACCTTCCAGTGTGTATGTCGCCACTGGGATGCCTGATGTAATCTTCTGTCTGAAACGGAGGAGAAAACAGATGACAGGAGACCTCCAGTGCCTAACATTATTTTTTGTTAAAACTCAGTTAATTTATCTTATTAACTGTTAAGACCTAACTGTTATTGTTATTTTTTTTTGTATTCAGTTAATTTTTCTATTAACTGTTAAGACCTAATTTTATTTATTTATTTGAATTAAGTTAATTTTGTATTAACTGTAAAGACCTAACTGTTATTTTTGAAAGTTTAGTTGTTTTTTTTAATTAACTGTTAAGAACTCACTGTCAAATTTTTATTTATTATTATTATAATTATAATAATTATTATTTTAATTGTTATTAACTGTTAAGACCTCGCGATAACTGTTAACGGTCTTTTTTTATTATTCAAATTTAACGGCCCGAGTTCAAATGTGATGTGAATTAGAGCCGTTTAGTGAATTATTACATTATTATTATTAAGAAAGGGCCTTAAGTAGTGTCGAACGGAACATTAAATTTTATAAGGACTCGTTAATTATTATTATTGTTAGTAGTAGTAGTAGTAGTAGTAGTAAATTTTATTTTTTTTAATGAAGTCTGGCATGACGTTTCCTCGTAAGAGATAACCAAACAGCTAGTCTGACTCTATTTAGCAGGACAGTTCTCCATGCTAAAGCTTAACATGCAAACTGTATAACACACACTGGCTCCGCATTTCGTGTAAACAAGTGGACAGTTTCACCAAAACGTTTAAGCACATTACAATTACTCATGTAGCTTTATCGGCACATAATAAGCACAAAAACACACAATTTAACGAACTTAAAAGTGTAACTCACGTGTGAAATATATGGTACCGACAGAGGCAGTGTGCTGTGTTTTTGTCGCCTAGTGATGACGTTACATGAGGGTGCGTCTCAATATCCTGCGAGAGTAAATTCCTAGCGGGTGAATCTCAAAAGTCTGTCATCGTTTCCTCTCTCTCTCTCTCTCTCTCTCTCTCTCTCTCTCTCTCTCTCTCTCTCTCTCTCTCTCTCTCTCTCTTCTATAATATTCCTACAGGAGCATAACTTTATAGTGACCTCATTATATTTTATGTTTTTAAGGTTAAAATTTATCATCTCCTTTTTTTTTGTTACAGACTGTCGCCCACAAAAACAGTCTGCTGCTAGGCAAACAAAAGCCTAGTGAGATGCAGATGAAGAGATATCTCTTGCAGGCTGCGTGCCCTTTGAAAAGATCACAGCTGCTACTTTCATCGTTAATGATGCAAGATCACTTCATATTTTCCTCTCATCAGAACCCAGCTGTCCCAATAACTGTACATGTGAAAGCAGGCTTGAGGGGAACAAAATCATGCTTTAATTTTTAGCAAAGTGCCATCTTTTAAAATGTCTTTAGTGCTAATTATTTTGGCAGTAGAATAAATGACTCAAAAAAGTGATGTGACACCAGAAACACATTCTGCAGCTTTAGGCCCCATGCTTGATTTTGCATTCACCAAAGTCAGTCTACCATGTGCCAGCTGAGAAAAACAAAATCATCACTCATATCAAAGTCCATAAATGCCTGTCAAATCCATAAACGAAGTCCACTGATGAAGACAGTCCTTATATCAAAACTGAAATGTTAACTGTAACTCACTCATGCATTTAATCCATTCACTGAATAATTTCATGCATTTATTAGAAATGAAATTCCCACTTCGGAATTCAAGCCTGCCTCACTGGGCTTCAACCAGCAGGGGGCAGCATGACTTCCCTGCACGCACTGGGAGAAGAATCCAGCAGCCATGGCCGTTTGACACCTCACCACATGTGAGGACAGAGTCAGTCTGCGTCCTCTGAGCAGTAACGGGCCCTAGCGTGCTTTAAATGTGTAATTGGGACTGAGAGATGAGACGAAAACAGCACTGCTGTAGCGACAAATCAAGATTTACATGTACGCTGAATGTCTAAAATATTAGGGACGCTCAACTCATTTCATGAAGCACAACAATGAGATAAATCCAACAGAGGGCCATTATACCTTAAACATTTATCCATTAAATCTGTACCTGTTACAAAGGAGGAGATGTAGGTAACGAGAGGCAAACAAGTTATTTTTTTAAGCTTTGACACAGTTGAGTTGTGTGTGTGTGTGTCGCAAAGGAGCTACGGCTCAGTACCCGGAGTACGTCCCTGTGATTTCATCCAAAATGAAGCCGGGAATAGCTTTCACACTGCAATTCAAGATATGAAGGTGTCTTTAGGGTCTGTTTGTCTCATTTCCCTGGGCAACCACAGCAAATGAATCAGCTGCTGCACCACAAACTATGAATGAACTCATGGAGTGAAAACAGTGAGACATACGCAGACACATTTCATCACACCATTGTAGAGCACACACAGTCACACGCCCACACCCGTCTCCATGACATCACAGATCGAACTCATGCCATGAATCAGACTTTTGCTTAATTCTCCACTTCCACTTAATTATGCTGTAAATGTGGCGGTTATTATGCACGTCCTTTACCCCGCACGGCCAACACTCCCCTCCCTCTCCCTGCTCCTCCTGTTTAAATCCGTTCAGTCCGTTCTGATTTGTCTGTTTCCATTTTGAAGACAGCAGAACAGGGCGAGAGACGACATGCCTCATGACAATAATGAAAAAAAAAAAAAGAAAAACTCTCCACATGCCTTAAACTAGGACTTTTTAATCACTGTCACTCATCACCGAGACTTTCTTCAACTTGCAATATGCAAATGTGTTTTTTGACAGAATTTAGATTGCATCTGTCTATTATATCCGATGTAAATGGCTGTTTCTCATGTAAAAATGCATTCCTTTTGTATCTCATGTAACTGTGCATTGTAGGGTGTGCTGTGTGCTCATAAGTAATAGGGAGGACAAGAGTGACCTGGTTATTATTTAACAGACAAGTGTCAATACAGTACATACCATTCATACTCTCACTGACATTCCCTGTTGCAGAGATGATAAACTGTATTTCTCTGAGGGGGGAGAGAGGCGCCCTCTGAATGACAGCATATAAATCTTTTATTATGGTTTTAATTTGTTGCTTGATCTTCAGCGAGAAATCACGTAGAGCAAGGATTCTTTTCTCCTCATGGCCCTCGATTATTTCCCTTAACCAGGAAGTTTAATTTGGCCGACCGGCGGCTGTTTGGTTTCCCATGTGCAGTGTGAGACCCAGGTCCAAATCCCATCTGTTATACTCAGATACTCAGTGAACCCGAGTCACCTTTATGTTTCCTCTCACGCCCACCGCTCTGCAGAGAGGCTGCTGATTCTGTGTGTGTGTGTCATTTATCACCGCGGTGTCAAGCCAGCAGGATCAACAATAAGGCTTCCATTCTGAAGAGGCGTGCACTTTTCCAGATACAAAAAAAAAAAAAAAAAAAAAAAAAAAAAGACAACCATCGAATGCAAGGCTTTCAGAGCAACTCTATGCAACAATGCTAAAATAAAAAACATATTCAGGGAGGATACGTTCCATAAGAATATGCTGTTTTCATTATGAGGAGACTTGCTTGAGCTCAATTTGCTTCTCCGATAAAACAAAATTGAGATCATTTTCAATACCTGGATGTCCTTGTGACGACGATTTTCAGATTACAGCTTAAACTGATATTCAATAAAAACAACTGTCTTAATGCCAATTCAATTGGTTTCAAAGGTGTCCTTGTTGCTTAGTTTTTTTCTTTTGCCTTTTCTAAACTACAAGCTGCTCCATCAAGTCTCCTGTTACCTCCCCTTATTTTTCCTATTAATGTTGTGACAAAGCTATTTATCACTGGCAGACTGACCAAGTGTACGTGTAGATATGTTGCAATGGCTTTAGCTTTCCCACAGCCGGCCAACATCACTGCTGAGCAGGCCTGGATGGTGATATGACATCATGATGGTCCTGTGCCAAACCGTGGGATTGCCAGCGTTCACTTTGACTTTTCCCACTGGGAAACCTGGCCTGAGACAGATACCCCAGGAGCAGATTTCATAAGTAGCATCATCAGGGATTTCACAACACAGCTGGGTAGACGCTTTGGACTGGCATCAACAAAACGGCAAAAGCAAATGAAAACCAGCACGCTTTCTTGAAAGACTCGACATGCTTGCTCTCCAAATGTTTGACTCCGTTCCCTCTTTGATTTTAATTCCAGCGCGATTTGTCGTTTTGGGCCTGTGATCAGAGGCGATATGGTTTACAGGATGTGACTCTGAAGGTTTTTTGTTGGATTAGATAGCTTGTTCAAATGCAGAGGGGATCTTTCCCTTTGACACTTTCTTGGAAACCGGTTGGAGAAAAGTACAGGAAGAAGTGAAAGCGAACGAGGGGAAGTTAGATGTCCTGGAATGTATCAGAGAGTGAAAGCAACAACACTGGCTTTGGCAGATTTCTTACAGAGGACGTTCTGCGATCCATACTTTACAGCCAGCAGTATTGGTTTACTGTGCTGTGTGTGTGTTTGTGTGTGTGTGTCTAGTTACTGAACTACTAAAAGCAGCTGGCATGGTGCCTAAGCTATCCCCTGTGCCTGTGTTTTTGAGTGTGTGTGTGTTTGTGTGTTTATACTGGCCTACATTTCATCCTCAGTGGTAATAATGAAAGTGACTGTATCTGTATAGCACTTCTGGAAAAGGCGAGGAGGAGAAAAGAGAGGGAGACAAATAATCTGCTTTAATAAAGGCACAACTTGTTGTGTCAGTCCTCCTGACTCCACTGGCTCTTAACTTCTAACATCAGGTTAATACAGCAGATGAGACTGCAGTATTATTCAAGGCCTTTCTTGCTGTGCCTCAACTCACTGGCAGCAAGCAGCAGGCCCACCTGAGGTGACCCCCTTCAGTCTCCCCTCTGCACTACAGAGCTTATCCATACTGTTGAGTCTGAATGGAAATCCACATAGCAGGTAGCATCAAACTCATTTCCATAATTTGATAAATACTACTACTACTAATTCTGCTGCTACTACTACTACTACTAAGCATTTTCATGATAAAATATAAGAAAAATATGTAATATTAGGGATTAAATTAATAACAACAACAATAACACCAATAATAGTAATAATACTTTTATGACTATGACTAATACTGATAATGTTAATTGAGAAAATGGAGTCCTTTAAAGGCAGACTATGCAGTTTCGAATAGGAGGTCACCCCACCTTGGTATGATGTGGTAAAGAATCATGAACGCCACACATTTCTTAAAAGAATAAAACTTAGAAAAGCCTAATATAAGAGCATTTCAGTCCATCAGTCCAGTTTATGTTTTTTAGTGTGCATTCAACATCAAACCATTAGATTCACGCCGGTCATTTAGTTCAGTTCAGTTCAGTTATTATTCTTGGCATGAGCCTGAGGAGTTTTATCCTTCCTCAGCCTCATCCTTAACATTAGTAAACAAATGTGCCCTCCCATCTCAAACTGCATAGTCTGCCTCGAGAAAAATCACTTTGAAGAAATAATTCAGCAATGCTTCTTGAGATTACAACTGACTTACAGTGTTTGCCTTATGATGATCAATGACTGCAGGATCAAATACACACACACCCCTTTTTTTCCCCCCCTGCAAGTTGCAACACTGCTTGATGCTTCAGAGCTGGGTTGAGTCCTTCCACACTGCTTTTTCACACTTTTATGATGATGACTACTCAGCAGTAAAATATAATGATCAAGACCTTTTTTTTTTTTTTTTTTTAAATTGCCCATATCTGTCTTGCTGCCTGCCCTTCACTGTTGTTGCTCCCACTCCCTTCCTGTAGTGGAAAGCTCTGTGGAACATTGCATAACAATCTCTCTCTCTCTCTCTCTCTCTCTCTCTCTCTCTCTCTCTCTCTCTCTCTCTCTCTCTCTCTCTCTCTCCCTCTCTCTCTCTCTCTGCCCCCCCTTTTCTCTCAGAGTGTGTGCTTCTTATCATGTGCCCTACAGTAAATGACATACGTGCGCCCCCGGCTGTATGAAGTCATGCTCAGCCTTTTACGCGCCGCGCCCCAAACTCGCCTCACGGGCTCTGGGTGGGAGTGGGCAGCCCGAAGCCGCACTTGGTGGGCTGGGCGAGATGGGGAGGGGTGTGTCATCTTAACAACCTGGCCTGGGCTGTATATATTCCCTTTCCAAGAGTCGAGCGTGCAAATCTATAATAGTTTCCAAAAGTTTCCGAGGAGAGCTGGCCGACTGACAGACCGACTGACAACCAAGACCAACCCACGCACACAAAGTAAGTTTTTTTGCTATTTAGAGCGAATCGACTTTGTATTTGAACTTTGTTATAACACTTGAGGAACTTTTAATCGCCCCTGTCCTTCACCAAAGGCAAGTCTTATTCTCACATAGCGGTAAACCCGCGGCAGGGTGCGGCGGGGTGGTGGTGGGGGGTGTGACTTCTGTTTTTGGCGAGGGAGAAGGAAAGTGTTTCTGATACAAATGGAAGAGAGGAAGTTGATTACAAAAAGAGGTCATTTTTCTTGCTTTGTGTGTGTGTGTGTGGGTGTGTGTGTGTGTGTGTGTGTGTGTGTGTGTGTGTGTGTGTGTGTGTGTAAGAGAAGAGAGAGAGACTTCGGCACATGTGCAGCACAGAGATTAACACTGTCATTTGACATCCCTTGAAAGGAAAATACTCTGCATTGCAGGCTTAACGAAAACATTTAGATAATAATAATGGTGATAATGATAAGAGGCCATTGAGAAGCTCTGTTGTTGTTATGTTTTTTTTGTTTTGTTTTGTTTTTCTTGCTCCTTTCATCAGGTATCTGCTCGTCATTTTTATCTTAATTGTTTTTCACATGCTCTTCCAGTTTTGACTGGTGTTTATTCCTCCATCCTGCTGAACCTCAGCCAACTGCAGAAAGTTGGAATGAATCAACAAAATCCAATCAATCAGTTAAGCGGGGTGGGTTTCAAAGTGCGGCTAGGGGATACCCAAGAGGCTAGGGGCTTTCAGGGGGTTCTTGGAATAGTTTAATTTCACTAGAATTTAATTTGCTAGAAATGTATTTGATGCAAAAACAAAACAACACATAACAAACATGGGACCATCTCACCAATTTGAAATACATCTAAAGAATTCATACTTAACACAATCCAAAATATGTTTTCATATCAGTTACTTCAAATGGGGTGTGCTGCTTATTAAAAGTCAACCTGGGGTGCTGGAAACTGAAAAAAGTTGAAAACCACTGAAATAACCTGATTTGCATTTGCATTTGCCGCTGAAGAGGTGGGGGGCTCTGGACATATTTGCTTTGAACTATTTTCCATCTCAATAGACAAAAAGAAATTAAATGTGCTGTTTTCATTCTTTCATCCCTTATGGTTGATGGTCATCCATGTGTTGCCGCATCCCCCTGCACTCTGAGATAGATAGATAGATAGATAGATAGATAGATAGATAGATTTACCTTTACTGACACCCCAAAGGGCAAATTCAAGAGAGAGACTTGAAGGGAGCTGCTGCCATATTGCAAAACATAGTATATCAAAAGGCTTCATGCCATCTGTTGCAGTTGTTTTCTATAGGGTTGCACTGTAAACACATGTGGCATCAATTGCAGTGAGTTTTAATGTTTTTCCTTTACAAGAGACCAGCGTCATCAGGCAGACAGGGCGTCAAGTCTGGTTGTTTAAAGTGGGTGTTGTTGTTGGGGAGTTGTGGCTTGAATTTGCAGTGCTTATCACAGGGTCCAGTAGGCATACCAACCGTGTCGGCATGCCAACACAAACGGACTGGTCAGCGTGCTCAACAGGCACAAGGAGGGGGGCAAAGCACAATGGAAGAAGTGATACATGGGATAGTGATAGGCAGGGGAGGGATGGCTGAGGAAGAGCGCGGCTCCGCTTCATTTCGAGCTTTGCTGGTAGCCTCCCTGTGTAAGGAGTACATTTAAATGTGCATAAAATCATGACTTAAAAGTATGGTTAACCCAGTTAAAAAATGTGATTTTCTTATTTTTAATATTATTCTTCAATTCTATCTTCATCATCCACCAACATTCGAAAGTTCCTAAAAGTCTGCTGTAATAAAATGGTGTTTTAGAGGCTATATTTTCTACAGTAATCCATTCCAGCATGGCCGGGTGGGCTTTAGTTCCTCTTGTAGGGTGACAATATTATCTGGACATTGGTAAGAACAACCTACCATCCAGCAGAGTGAAAATATCCCACTTGTTGGAACTGAAGTCGCTGCATTAAGACCTAGTGCTGCAACAATTTGTTGAACTTATTTTATAAAAACTTCCACTTGGGAGGCTTGGTAGAGCTGATGTAGGAAGTCATGAGTGGAGAGCATCACAAGCTGAAGGTAAAAATGGTGGATTTATATCCAGGAACAGTGCAAATTTACCTGCTGTGCTAACAAGCAAACAGTTAGGCTTCTGCTGTACCATTCAATGTGCCTAGTAGAGGATAACAGGTGCAGCTTAAAGCTGTAAATCAACCGGTGGTAGAGGAATAAAAACTAAGGTCATGTACTGATTGGATCGCTCCACTCATACATGTGAACCTAACTACTAAAATCCAGCAAAACTGATCATTTGACTCAGGAGAGATCAGTCGACAAGTTACAGTATGTTATCCTTTTTAATGATCCCCATGTGGAAAGTCATGTTATGTATTAGCAGTGTGCCACGCCCAGGGACCAACTTAAGCTCTGACACGCCTTGGGTCAAGGGACAAGAGTGTTAACCTTACATGCATGTTTTCAATGGTGGGGGACACCAGAGAATCCATGCAACACAGAGAGAACATGCAACCTCCACACAGAAAGATTTGAACCCAGGACCTTCTTTTTATGAGGTGACGGTGCTCACCACTGTCTCACAAGCCCCTTTTCACACAGAAAAGACTTCAGATTCTTGCAGTTTCATAAAGTTTTTTTTACACCCAAAAGTAATGATGAAAAAAAAAAAAAAACATTTCAATGACAACTTACACATTTCAGTTTACCGTCCCTGTAGCCATGTTAAGAATTATAAAGAATTATTTCCCCAAACGGCCCACCTGTTACCTAACTACATAAAGCAGGACTTACAGGTACATTTTATAGAACCACTCAAAGGATTACAGGCAATTATTGTTTATATGACTGTCTAATCAGCCAAATCTGAGGCCATTGTAATACACCTGATGAGTGATTTGGTGATAATTAACCTGTATAAAGCTTGTAAAGAACACACCTTACCTTATTCACCTGTTACATTTTAAACTAATCAGTATTTACATGAATACTGTATGTGTCCAACTACCTGATCCTGCATTCCAGCCGCCCAAAACATTTACACACGCATGGCTTCAAGACTGAGCAATGCATGGGTAGAAAATCAAAGGCAGCTTCATACTAACAGCCACATTTATGACTGCGTGAGCAGAACATGTCGAATCCTGCCGTGCCACTGACTGTGTTTCTTTCGTCATGCTGGCTCACCCAGGCAACACAGAGAACAGGTCAGAGAGAGTGAGCCACTGCTTTTTTGGGTGGAGATTGTGTCGTAATCCACGGTAACTTTGTCCATTGTGTTTGTCACTATGATGACTTTTTTTTAAACAGATATTTGGAGGATGTGGAAATACTTGAAGGGAGGGGACTGAAGGAATTTCATGAACTCATGAAATCATGAGGTTGAAAAAGTGTACACAGCCTAATCACACTCAGATTGAGGACACGCAGACAAACACACACACACACACACACACACACACACACACACACACACACACACACACACACACACACACACACACACACACAAAAACATTCTCTTCTTACCCATGAATCCCTCCCTTCCACCTCTTTCTCAGCTGTTCTCTACCCTTTGAACTGTGTCACATAACTTCACTGCAATATCAGTGTCGCTTTCCCAAAACCACCGTGGTCAGCCTATTTGATGTCACCGTCCTGGTGACAATATTTGACGCAGCTGTGCAATCAGCGGAAAAGCAGCAGCACCTTATCAGAGAAACGATGACATTTCTGTGAGGATTCCAGCAGTGTTTGTCTTTTATTCGGAGGTATTTGCTCAAACAGTGCTGTAGAGAATGAATGGTTTTTATTGTATTTTTTTTTTTTTTTTTTTTAGAGGAATTAGATGTGAGCACTCCCATAGCTGTAGAGGGGCAATAATTTTACGGAGCATATTAATTCATCTTACCAACAGAATTGGCTGTAACAAACATAAATGTCCCGTCGATAAGATTTTTTAGCACTACAGTGTCTCAAAGTGTGTGTGGTATCGTGCACTCTTCACCTGTCCTTTTGCAATCAAAAGACATTGAATCCAAAAGTTTTGTTTGCTAATCCAAAAGTTTAGCTCACAATTTCAAAAGTTTACTTTCTGTTGAGCTGAATCTGGTGGGCGGGACGTGCACTGAAAGATGTAAAACATGTCTTTATTGATCAGTATCAATCGGAGTGACAGCTTGGCAACATCTATAATTGCAATGTAATAGTGTAGAATACCATTCTCACTCCAATCAAAACCAATAGAGATGTTTTTTTTTTTTTCATTGCAGACCTATTCTGTTTGATTGAATTATAATGAAACAAAAAACACTCCACAGTCCCCAGACTTCACCCTCCAGCCCTTCTGCTTTACTTTGCACATCAGAATGATTAAGTCAAACACTACAGACGTACTGAACACAAGATCTTTTGGATGCATACACTTGAGCATCTTGTTTGTGAAAATAATCAGTCCAAAAAACCCCACACATCTCATACGAGTGTTTGTGTATTTAGCAGCGCTACGTTTCTCCTAACTACGTGCATTACTTCAGCTCATTACAGTTTGTTGATGTTTTACAAGACCCAACAAAACTCCATTGGGACTTTTATGTTTGGGTTATATAAATTTATTTTTGCAGGCTGCATGTGGCTTTTATGTTCAGCTGGTGAGTTGGTGTGGGTGGTGAGAACCAGGGAAAGAAGGGGATCAGGAGAGCACTCTTTACTTTCTCATGTTTGACTTTTGCCGTGACATTTGACCTCGAGTCCACGCTTATGTTTTGCATTAAGTGGACAAGCTGAGGATGGGCAAGGCAGGCTGGAGTTCTGGCTCATGTTTGACATGAAAAATGATCTAACTCTTTTGTGATTATCAGTGCAGAGGATGAGGCGGGATTGTGTCGGCATGATAGTAAATCTGCTTGTAATGCAAAGCGACATGCCATGCAAGTGTGTGCATGCACAAAGCTATACAGTCGATATTACCGCATTACTCCCCAACAGCTGGGGTGGGGTAGATGAGATCCAGCTGCTGTGAGGTATGTTGGGTTGCTCGAGCAGTTAAGTTTAAGGTACAAAAGGCTAAACACCCCAGAATGCTTTGGGAAAGGCAGACATGGGGAAAGTGCAAGTCTGGAATGTGGTAATTGTGGGAAGGAGTGGAAGAAACAGCGCGCTGGCAGGTTGCATGATGGCGAGCGGAGAGGAAGTGAGGAGAAGAAGCAGCAGGGAGATATTTTGTAAACCAGATTTGACTTTACCTGCACACACATGACCCATTCCTCAAGTGCAAACGGTGATGCATTTGCATTTGTGCATTTGTGTCCACGCAGCTGGAGACTCGTTTGGTCTCTACTTCTCTGTTGTCTTGCCACGATGTGCATGTCTTCCTCTGATTCTGTCTGCTGTATCCACTATGTTTTTGAGCCGTTGGGTTCGTTACACAAACAAGTATTACTCCTTACAAAAGTAACTTTGGCTATTAATCCACAGGAGCAGTAATTTACAACAGTGCTCATTGTATTACTTTTTTTTGTTACACTCTTTTAATAGGTGATTTGCATCCTCAGACCTTAAAGGTGCACTATGCAAAACTGTCGGGGGCTGACAGAAGTGAGTGAAGTGACTTGCTCTGAAGTCACTTCTGAAATCTTAAGGGTCCTCACTTCAATCAACCTACAGCAGTTTCGCACAAAGCACCTTTAAAATATGAGATAGCTATACTGCCAGAGGGCATGATGACAAAAGTAATAATTTCCTATTTTGACTGGTGACTGCAATATCATTGTTGCCGTTGTTAAATTGCTCCTGTGGTACTGCGAAAAGCAACACATTTCCACATCAATGCTGTCTACCCACCCATGCAATAACTCCTCCATCCATCTTTCTATGTACCCATCCTCCACTGATTTATCTATTTGTCTCCTAGAATGCCAGGTGAGCGGCTGACAGTGAGAGACGAGGCGGATGTGGGGCGTTTCCCCGGCGCCGCCCCGCCCACCCGGGTGGAGTTGACTATTCACAAGGAGGGGGAGAAGAAGCAGGAGGAGGGAGGCTGTCGGCGCTGGTTCAGGAAGATATGCCCGTGCTGCTGTAAGCGCCAGAACAGCGCCTCCTATGATGTTACAGATAAGGTGGAGATAGTGAAACCCCCGGCCCCGGCCCCAGCCCCGGCCCCAGCTCCAGAGCCGCCCAAGCCAAAGCCTCAGATTGGAGACAACAATGAAATGGAAGGTAATATTGTGAACTTAAAAGATCCACTGTGGTATGGACTTTAGATATTGTTCATATGCAGTGGGCGGCTTGTTTTGCAAAACACTGGCGAGGTCTAGTATCAAAAGTCCCTTCCCCTGGGCATTTAGGACTAAGCTTAGTACATGGCATGAGAATCAAAACATTATATATATATCACGATCATTTCCTCAAAACATAAATTAAATTTAGGGTTCTCATGCATGAGAATAACAAATGTCATGCAAACTTAACCACATCTGCATCATGCATTAAATAATGCTGCCAGATTGAAACATACCAACACTAATGATAATAGGGCTGGGCAACCAGTCAGTGTTATCATTTATAGTCTGTCAGTAGAATCATATATTGTGATGATATAGTGACTTCTGGAGTATCATGGCACCCAGTTCAACTGTATAAACTGATGATAACATGCACATTTCTATTTAAAAATGACACAATTAGGCATTGCAACATTTTTAAGGAATAGCATTTCAAAATTTTAAACCTCACGTCACCGTTTGGTCCAGTGGGATGAAGATGAGTTTGATTGTTCAATGTGATGTTGCAGGCATGAATTATGATATTGATATTGTGAAAGAAAGAATTCTCCTGAGTATTGTGACATTGTTTTCAACTATATATCACCCAGGCCTAAATAATGATATGCTTGATTTATTGAGCAACAAAGCGCTGCACCAAATACACAGAACAGTTTTTGTGCTTCTCCTGCATTCTGAAATAGAAATAGACTCTTATATAGTATGTTGCATTATAAATCCTAATATCTGATCCTGTGGTAATTTCCGACCACCGAGTCTGCTCAGCTTTATACACTAACATTTCCTACTATCCTCGCTCTCTCTCTCTCTCAGAAATGGCGCTGGTGGTGCGTTCGGCTGACATGCTGAGTTCCAAGACGGGTCAGAACAGACAGGAGCACCACACCGACCTGTTTGACGGGGACGAGCTGATCATCCGTCGAGGACAGACCTTCCAGATAGAGCTGGAACTCAACAGGCCCTTCAGCGCCGACACCGACAAACTGCACCTCGACCTCAAGACGGGTAAGTTAGGTGTTGGTGTTGCCAGTGGTGTTGTGTGTGTATGTGTGTGTAACAGAGAAGCAAAAAATGTGAAAGTAAAAAAAAAAAGAAAGAAAAGATAGTACAAAGAAAGAGAAAGACAGAAAGAGAAAAACGTCAGAGAAAGAGAGCAGCAGAGACAAAACCACTATCAGTCAGAGAGGAAAGAAGAAGTAAAAAAAGGACAGGAAGGGAAGAGTTGGGGCTTCACTCAGTAATTTGTGTTATCTGACCTCTGGATTACAGCACACAGGGTAGCTCTGTCTTGACATGCCATCCAGCTGTTACCCCTTGATACAGGAAGACGTGGCAGCTGTGGGGCACATGTGGCTTAGTGGAAGTCTTAACGTGGCTACAGTAGCAAATGCACAGAGGCAAATGCACTTGCACAGAGATGCACACAAACACAATCACATGCCCATGTTAACTCAGTGTCACTTCCTATAAGCCAAGTTCAAGTCAGTTCAGTAACCATTATTGCCCCAAATGGGGAACTTGTCTTGTAGTCAGGAGCACATTAAGAAAACATTAAGGACGATCTCATAGTTACAAAACATAGAAATACAAAACAACAACATGACCAATATGATATGATATGATATATATATATATATATATATATATATATATGCTTATACAAAAGGTTAAATTAATCTTAATAGCGAGCCAAAAAGGTTGCCAAAGACCTAAACTTCATTTAGCCTTTTGTGTAAAAATTGCAAACTCATGGGACATTTATCAAATTAAATACATTTTATAATGGGAGCCACCAGATGGGCCTAGTGGGAAATGGGCTTGGTTTTGCTTTACAACACAAAAAGTGGTTGCTTAATAGCACAAAATAGGGACTGTTTTCATTATGCAAGCAATATTCAATGTTATTACAGTTCCACCATTGCAACTGGTAAAGTAAACTGTAGTAGTAGTAGTAAAGTAAAGTAGTAAAGTAGTAAAGTAGTAACATACTCTTTGGAAAAAAAAAAAAAAACAGGGTTTATGGGAAATGTGGTCTTTATTTTGCGAAACACAGAATGCTATGTGCAGCACCTTTTAAATGTGTTCTGCATTTGATTACAACAAACAGTTCAGCCATTGCTATTTCATTTGGGTTTAGGATTTCATCCACCAAGCCATAGTGTTAATAGCTTCCAGACCTCGGGACACCAGATACCACTCTCTGGTATTTATAGGCTTCATAGTACAGCGTTCCGCTACACACAGGGGAATCACTGGCCAGCACTTCCACAGAGAGATGCTGTGTTTCGCTGAGATAAATGCTTTTGCTGTCACCTGCCGCTTAAACGGTTAAATGTGGAGAAAGGAGGAGAAAAGATTTGGCATGTAACTGTCTGAGCCGTCCAGACCCGACAGAATCTCTCATTATCTTTGTTTTCACATTCTTGGTGAAAAGGACTGAGGTGTTGCGAAAAACAACAACCAGCACACACCCACGGCATGTTCAGTGCATTCGTCCTATTGCTGCCAATGATAACAGGGCGGGGCAGTCATTCAGTGTTATTAATTATAGTGTGACAATTGAATCGTATATTACGATGATATGATTTTTGGAATATCATCAATCCCTCCTGAACTTGATCAATTCTTATATGGTCATGTCCTTCCTTCACCGGCTGCTTGTGGGTACTAGTTTTCCTCCCGTCTTTACCAGCCCCCCACATGAGTGTGTCATTTTTGAAAAATCAACATCAAATCAATCATCAAGATCAATTTGCTGCTGCTTCACATGAACAATATTAGTGAAAGTAAGAGATGTGTTGCAAAAATGATTTTTTTTACATGGATAGATTATCCACTGTGATTCAAGTTTCACAAGTCTGGCTATTTCTCATTTTTACTATCTCAGTGATCCGGCTGGGGCAGGTGGGTTGGACTGCACATGCGTCCCGCTCAATGTCCCGTTAAACGCCCATGAGGGAGTGAGTGAGTGACAAGAATTTTCCATGCACACTCCACAGCAGCAGTAAACAGCATTTTGACCATATAAACGCGAAGGGCATCACTGTCACTTTCTCACTTGTGTTCTGTTCAACCAGGAGGCCAAATAAAGATCCAGTCAATTTTCATTAACGGTGAAATCATTTCTCCAGAAAAGAGACAGCGTTTGCCATTGATTTCCTCTTCAGCAAGTATTCAGAGGAGGGAGAGGAAGGGTGGAGAGGTCTCGCTTCGGTCAGATAGAACAATGGCATCTTGATAAAGTCCATACTCCCTTCGGCAAATGGTTGCTAAAGCCCAGCAGGGTACCATTCACAAGGCAAATAGCTCAGAGCAAAGCATCCAGTAAGTCTTAATCCGGCCAGTGGATTAGAATGAACCTCCTTACTTCAGAGGAGCAGTTCACTCTCACAAAGTACTTTTTTTTTTTTTTTTTTTCTCACAGCCAAAAAACTTGTGAGAAGTTGTTAGTTTTTCCAAGAGTGTTAGCCCTTAGCAAAACAATAAGTCTTCCTGTAATGGGACATCCAGGCTAATTATCTTTCCATGCAATATTCACAAATGTGTTGACTTCGGGCTAAAACAAGAGTGGCTTCAGGCTAAAGTGTATCTGAAGTCTGCGAGGCTTTCACAGCACACGGCTTTGTTTAGTTAGAGAAACCATGCACAGCTGAGTGAAGGCTTGTGATTCATGTGGTTTACAGTTGGCTTCGGCTGCGCCATTCACAGTGGTAACACACTATGAATTACTGTGACGTGAATAATGGGCTTTACTCTGAAGCCTACCACAACTGCCGCGAAGTCATTCCACTGTCACTGCCTCTGTCTTATTTTACTTAATCAGAATTTTCAAGGACAGCAGAGAATCGGAGGGAAATGAGAAAAGTAAGAAGCACTTCATTTCAGTTGGCATTGAGCTGCACCCCGATTTTCACATATAGACGAAGGAAAATATATGTGTGCTTCACAGAAACCTCTGCATGCACAAACACAAAAATATACACACACACACACACACACAGGCACACACACACACACACTGTGGGCCGGCTCAGATCTCATCTACGATTTGTGTTGTGTTACTTCTCGATCACGCTGTAGACATCAATAGCTTTGCCCTCCAGTGGAGCTTTATTTGTTTCAGACGACAGACTCCAACAGTGGGATGGAGTAGATTTATTTTACTTTTGCTTTGTTTATGCATTCATTAACTTTCAAATCAATTCTTGTGGCACCGGGTACTTTGTTAGCTCCCTGTGATGTTATAGTGAATAAAACATTTCATCAGTGACTCAAAGTTGCACTAAGAAACAATGCTGCAAAGCTATAAGCAGTAAGCAGTAAGCACAGTAAATCAGCTTCATCTGATTAAATTTAAGCCGCGGGTTCCTTATGTGAAAACACATGGCAATTCATCACAGTCTTTTGTGCAAAAATAATGATTTACTATTTACCCTTTACCTTATTAGTGCACTAAGAAAAACCCACCGTGTGCATGTCGTAATTTAACCACAACTTGTGTGCTGCAGGTCCCTTGCCCGTGGTGTCCAAGGGGACCCACGTCATTATTCCACTGGTGGATCACCTGGAGGATGAGCGCTGGGAGGCCAAGATTGTGGAGCACAACGGCAACAAGATCAAGCTGTCCGTCAACTCACCGCCTAAAGCTGTGATCGGCCTCTACGGGCTCTCCGTGACGACTTCCTCCTCAAAGGGCGGGATAGCAACCACTCACGATTTGAACAAGAACATCGTCATGCTCTTCAACCCTTGGTGTGAAGGTGAGAGGTGGTAGATGGACAGGTGTGGACGGGAATGTGGAAAAGACGAGGAAGAATAGACTCAAGGGTGATGAGACGAGAAAGAGGGAATGAAAAGCATTAGATAACAGATATGTGAATTACAGATTTGGCTTAATATTAGGTTCTGCACAACTTATCTAAAAAAAAAAAAAGGCAAGCGTCCAATGCTTTCAATGTGTGAGCAAAGAATTTACCAGAGCATAGCTAAGCGAACAGGGTCATGATCTCAGATGGCAAACACAAGCACAGAAACGAACTTGAGCGCGTTCAGCCACTCAGTATCGGAGAGGAGTGCCAATGTAATGTTACACATGGGTGGGAAGGGCCGACTCACAATGTAAGAATGTGTTGCTATCCATCAAGTAGCCGCGGTGTGACTCTCCGTGCGGCTCTGGCAGTTGTGTAATTCGGCTGGCCGGGCCTCAAGACGTATGAAGCTACCAGGCTGAGCTATGTTTCTGATCAAAACACAGCGGCTCCTTGTGTAAGATGAGGCGAATGCTCATTGTCTATTCTGCAAAGCATTTCTCTGTTTGCTGAGCGCAGCAAATTATTCGAACAGGATATTGATTCCAAAAGAAAATGTTTTTTTTTTTTTTGCAACATAGCAAAATAAGGAGCTGCAGACCTGGACTTGATAAAAGAGCAGCCTGTCTTTGATTACGGGGTAGCTGCTTTTGGCAGCACGCCCAATCTACTTTTCCCTCTCTCAATCTCTCCTTCCCTCGCCCAATCTCCTCTTCCCTCTCATAATAATCAAAATCCCACAATTACTGTATAAACCGCCGTGGGGCTAGCGCTGAGTAATCCTGCAGCTGGTGGCAATCTTTTTTACTCTCTCTGCCTGTTTTACTGCCTCTATCTGTATTCCCTGCCTTTGTGTCTGTCCCACCCAGTCTTTTCCCTGCTTGCTCTTTTTTTCTGAACACTCTCCCTGTTGACCTGACCCTCATTCCATCAGCCCATCCTTCCCTGGCCTGCTCTCCCTCTGCCTCTCTGTCTCTTTGCACGCATCTTGCTCTCTCTTTCTCTCTCTTCCTGCGTTCCTGAGATATTCAGTACAGGCTGAACACCATAATAATCACAGCTGCCAGATCCTGTCAGCGCTCTAAGCATCTGTACCTCCCTCCGCTCTCTCCTGTAAACCGTCAAGACACTCTTCCCCCTGGTGTGTTTCTCCCCCTGCCTCTCCTGCCTCCCTCCCAAACACAACTTCCCTTCTATACTTCCCTAAGTCTTCCTTTGTGACCGCCTCAGACCCCTTCCTTCCTCCTGCTCTCTCCTGCTGCACATCTGGCCAATCGCGATCTTTAAACCGACGTCTTTTTCTATCCGTCAGTCACCGGCAAACACGACTGCATATCAACAACGAGAAACCGAAGAAATGGAGCGAGAATGCAGACAGAGAGAGAGGCTAAAGTCAGGGTTGTACGCCCATGCTGCAGCGCTGATGTCACTTAACAAAGACCATTTCCCCTAAAATGAATGCAGGGGCCCCTCTGCGAGGTCCACATAGCCATTGTGTTTCTTAACCATTTCCTGGCCTCAGGGACTCTTTTGCATATTTTGTGAAAAGAAATCACATTCATAGCTGGTTAGTCAATAAATGTTCCCAGCTGTGGATTTATAGGCCGCTTTCACAGACAGGGGTTAAGCCAAGATATTGACTCATTTGTTTCTCTTCAGTGGGAACCTCATTAGAGTTCATATCAGTGAATTAGAACCGATTGGCTCTACAGAAACAGATCAGTGTATATCCTACTAGACAGTTTTATAGTATTTTACAGTATTTTTTTATAGTATAGTATAATAACAATGTGTTGATGTTATAGCTTTCCAGAGGACACAGGTTTTGTCTTTTCAACAGCATGTTCATTTATGATAAACAGGAGTAGTCTTGAGTTCATATCAGTGAAACAGACTCTCCTACCCTTCAGAAAAGCCGTATTGTATTCAATGTCACATGAAATATTGTACTGTTAATACACACATAAACAAGAAATACGCTTTATCTTCACAGAGGACACAGTGTTCTTGGATGATGAGGAGGAGAGGAAGGAGTACGTGCTCAACGATATTGGGAGAATCTACTACGGCACAGAGAACCAAATTGGGGCTCGCACATGGAACTTTGGACAGGTACGCAGGACAAAATGTGAAATGCTTTTCTGAAGGAATTCATGTGCCTAATCGATCAATGCCTATGAGATTAAAGGCATCGATCAAATGAAATTTCAGTCATCGTCTGCTCAATCCCTTCTTGGTCAAAACTCCATCAGAGTTGGTGAGCCAGGTGGCCCCAAAAGTTTGATCTCAGCCTTTAGTTTAACTGCTGAAGTTAATGGGGCCATCTGTTTGCAGCTCCAGAAAGCAGCACACTTCTCAGCTTGTGTAGAGATTGTGCCAGATGGTTGCACTGTGGGTCTACAAGTCCAACATTTACCTCATTATCACCTACATTTTCCTCACTGACTTCTCTAGCCCTGATCACACATTTCAATAAGTCTTGTGCCAGGCTGATTGGACACACACACACACACACACACATATATATATGTAGGTATGTATGTATGTAGCTTAGTTGGTCCTCTTGCTTTCTGCTGTAAAGTACATGCTGCTGTTTTTCCTCCTTCATTGAGGATCATGGATGAATTCATTGCTTCCTCTTCAGTCTAAGGTTTTCTCTTTTGGTTTGCTAAAGAGGTTAAACATATCTGTCACTGCAAGCAACTGTGAAACTCCTCTTCCTCCTTTGTGCACCAGTGTAAATCAGCTATGTGGTACACAGTGTAAAACGCAGTGTAGAGGCTGGTAAAGGGCTGCCAATCTTCTCGCTGTTGATCTTGTGTGTTCATGATAATGCGTGATGATTTATAGCTGCAGGTGACAACTTCAAAATAATTCAAACTATTCAAAATAACTTTTACACCCCAAAATATAACCAGAATTCCCACTGTATCAATTATATTCCCTAGCAAATCAGTCAAATTAAAAATCTGCCAATCATTAATCCGTGTTTCTGTTGCTTTAGTTCCAAGAGGGGATTTTGGAGGCGAGTTTGTTTGTCCTGGAGAAGAGTGAGATACCTCCCTCTGGGAGAGGTGACCCTGTCAACGTGGTCAGGGTTATATCTGCCATGGTGAGTGTATTCTGAAATGTTTTGTATTGTTATACATGTGCATGCTCCTGGTAATCCAGATGTGGTATATGTGAGGACTGGGATGCTTGGATTGGACCCAGTTGCACTACTCTGAGACAGGCAGTATAATAACAAGTCCTTTATTCCAAAAAGAGTTAATTCACAGGAGGCTGTCAGAATCTAGGCAGACAAATCCAGAGGGCTAGGCAAAAGGCAGCGTCCAAAAACCAGAAGTAGTAACAAAAAAACAGGGTTTAACACGAGGAAAGAATGCTGGAGCGTGAAGGCACAGAGAGCAGGGAGCACACAGACTAAATACACAAGGAGAGGGAAGACAACAAGGCACAGGTGTAACACATTAGGGCGGGGCAGGCAATCACACAGGAGGGAAACTGGACAGGAAGTGATCAGAAACGAGAGGAGAGTTAGACAATAAAACAGGAAGTGCTGCAAAATAAACATGGAACCAAGAAAACATAACTTAAGGTGCTGGACGAGACATGACAGTGTACATCACAGTATTTAGAAACACTAACACTTGCTCATGGATGTAGTGAAAATGAAACCTAAATCTGCACTTAGTTTACTCAAAATTTTTATTTGCGTTAGAGTTTATACACTTTTTGTAGTGATATAAATATCACTCAATCATAGAATATAATACACACATACAAAGTAGTAACAATTAGTAGTACTAAGCTGTAGCAAGCAGTTGAGCATATTATGAACATGGGGGCTTTAAGGGGAAAAAAAACCCCATCAATTTCTAGCTTTAGAGTACATTTGTATTTACACTGGTGGTTGCTTGCCTTACAATTATCACTGACTACTGTTTGCCACTCAATCACTCTGTTTTCTCTCGTTTTGTTTTGAAAATGAACATTGTGACGCATGCAAGGCAACATCCTAGCAGTGCCCTCAGATACTATTTCAATTTGTCAGTCATGGAAATCAGCTGATCATGCCACTGTTCTCTTATCAGATAAATGCCCAAGATGACTTTGGGGTGCTGGTGGGGAACTGGTCAGGAAATTATTCTGACGGAGTCTCTCCTGCGGCCTGGAGTGGCAGCGTGGAGATCCTCAAGAAGTACCATGCCTCCGACGGGACGCCTGTGTCTTATGGACAGTGCTGGGTCTTTTCTGGGGTCACTACAACAGGTATGAGATGACAAGGAGCTTGTGTGTATCTGTGTTTCTATGCATGCACACAGGATATCCAAGGGTGTTCCTAGTGCTGATGTCCCCTTGGCTGCCAGTCTGCAAATTGCTGTGACTATCGGTCTTTTCTTTAGCTCTTCCTCCTCTGCCACTGAGGACTTTATTCATAGTGCCTGCAGGCATGGCCACTCACATGCTAGCTTGCTGACCTTACCACACAGCGCGGGCCCTTGATTGCATGCCATGCTCAAATCTACCCTAAATACCCCCTGTCGGCATTCCTGTCATACTTACTACTTTTGTCACACCGACAGAGACATGTGTTGCCTTCCGTCAGCCAAGATAATAAAGTTCTGGAGTCATTTTGCTTGGGTCTTAGCACCTGCAAACATAATTCAATTATAATACAATCATCCCTGCTTGTTAACCTCTCAACTCAGTTTAAATGACTCTGTCTTTGTCTTTCCCTCCAGTGCTCAGGTGTCTTGGCGTACCTGCGCGCAGTGTGACCAACTTCCAGTCTGCCCATGACACTGATATATCCCTCACGACAGATGTATACTTCGATGAGAATATGGAGCCGATCGACTACCTCAACACTGACTCTGTCTGGTAAGATTTTAGTGTTACCTTTTCAGGAGCAGCACACTGTGAGGAAAATTGGCAGCTGCTAAGAGTAAATCCATGCCAAGGAATGCACTGTATATTTAGATCTGCTCTGGAAGGCCTCCCTGCTAACTAGGCAACCCAGAGCGATTGTGTTTTTTTTTTTTTTTTCAATTATGTACTCCAACTCCTCTCACAATGTAGAGGCTAATCAACAGTGTCACCTTGCTTCAGTGTGGCAGTGTAAAGAGGATCTCTAGCTGCTGCATGGTAATACAATTTCAAATGGCCGGTTTTCCATTGTCTTGTGCCTTCTGGTTGATGCTTTCCCAAACAAAACAAAAGCAATAGTGCAGCAGACACTTGGATATTAGTGGGAAAATGGATGACCACATCTGCACAGAATGTTTCTGTTAATTTAAGATGCGTATCAGTCATTGACTGTCTTATTCCAAAGCTGAGTCTACTTATCGTGGAAAACTGTGATCCCCTTTTGGGCAACCTGATACATGGTCACGCATACTGAGAGAACAGTATGTGAAAACCATGTGAATAAAATAGTAATCAGCATTATGTGATCCCAACAACTCCTAGGAACTTCCATGTGTGGAACGACTGCTGGATGGCCCGACCGGACCTGCCCCCAGGTCACGGGGGCTGGCAGGCTCTTGACTCCACCCCGCAGGAGACCAGCCAGGGCACCTTCCGCTGTGGCCCTGCCTCTGTGAATGCCATCCGCTCCGGCCAGGTCTACCTCAAACACGACACACCGTTTGTCTTTGCTGAGGTGAGAAACTGCGAGATTTGCTCGGGCCGGGGTCTGATTGATTTCTCTATTCTCCCTCCATTCATTTGAACGACACTCGAGGGCGCGTCCAGCATCAGCATCTTGGCTCTTACAGTTATTGAAAAGTGAAATGGAGGTGCTCAAACTAAAACGCAGGTATTAAGGATTTATGCTGGTTGGATTTAAAGGGGTTTGAATAGATGCTTTTCGGAATTGGCTTGACTATATTAGGTGTGAAATGGAAATCCTTTCGAATAATTTATTGCTTCTCAGAGGAAATACTCTCTGCATCAGCATACGTTATTATCAAACTGCATGCTCATGTCCCCTGGTTCCCTCCTAGATCAAGAACAAATCTTCTGAGGCTTACTGTTATTTACAGAGCAATTACAGAGTGGAATTCCTTACCTGTCCAAAGGCACAAAATATATATTCAAAAAGCATCTATAATGGTATTTGCAGGGTTGGCGACTTGACTGGAGAAAAATCTAACATCTGCCCATAATATGTTTTAACTACTGGTGTGTACTCCCTGCTTAAAGCACATCAGTGTCAGATTATCTCTTGAGGTCCCTAAAGAGGTCTTGAAGTGTTTCTCAAAATGATCATGTTGTAATCTAAATGTCTATGAATATTAATTACATAATATTACCTTGTGATTTCAACTCTGCAAACTATTTTGCAGACCAAACAAAGACTAGACATTTGAGCTGATTGTGTGCACTGGTGCTGACCCATCAGGTGAACAGTGATAAGATCTACTGGCAGAGGAACCTGGATGGGACCTTCAGCCAGATCCACAGTGAGAAGAAGGCTGTCGGACACCACATCAGCACCAAGGCAGTGGGCTCTGATGAGCGGGCAGACATCACACACCTCTACAAGCACTCTGAAGGTATTGACACTCATAAGTAATTGCACTGTTTAGGGTGATTTTCCAGAACCAGAGGCAATTATTCTTCCTGCCTCCCTAGAGCCAATCTGAAAATGTAACAGCTTCACCGCTCAATAGATCCTTGAGTTGCATTTTGATTCCCTCTGACCTCAGCTGCACCATGTTCCTCCCCGTATTAAAAACATTTCTCACTGTTTGCTTTGGTTGGAGAGAGAGTGTGCCATATCTCTTGCATCAGCCCACAAAAAAAAAAAAAAATGAAATCCTGGAATTTCTGAAGGAATGAAGTGCCCTCCTTTCCCTTCTCTCTCAGGTTCGGAGGAGGAACGCATTGCCGTGGAGACAGCAAGTCGCTATGGCAGCAAGCCAGAGGTCTACTCCACCCCCATGGCGGAGGATGTGAGCGTGGAGGTGAACATGGAGGGTGAGGGGCCCAGGATGGGAGCTGATGCCCAGCTGACCATCACGGTGAAGAACCTGAGCTCACAGCCTCGCCGGACGACCCTGCACAGCCAGGTGGCGGTCATGTACTACACCGGCGTGCTGAAGGGCACTGTGAAGAAGGACCAAATGCCTGTGGAACTCCTGCCAAATGAAGGTTAGCTCTCTACTACACTCTAGAATGCATAGGCGAAAGAGACATGAACAATTCAATGGCAGGAAGCAACTTGAGGAAGCCTTGGTCTCACCCTGCTGTGAATGTAAACGTGCACCACTACATGAGTCTGGCCAAGAGTCATAGACCATAAAGTGGAGCGAAAGTCAAATTTAATGTTCCTCTGTTAGTGACATGAGTTGAGGTGCATCTGTTTTCCCTGTGGCTCCTTCACCACGGTGCTACAGGTAAATTCAGATCAGCCAGTGAAGGATGAGGCTCTTTGTCAGCGCTGCCAAGGTGTGCAAGACCGGAAAACATCATTTTTTAGAAGCTGTGTCTGTTCTTTATTGATCAGTATCTCATCAGAGGAAGTAAAAGCTGCCAAGTAAAACTTGCATTGTGCAGCTTCTTCATCCGTGAATCTCCACACCTTTTCTGTGAATTTTCACACGGCTTCCACCATCCGCAACATATATTCTCAAGGAACTACACCTTATTGCTACGGATGTGTCAGTGCTTCTTTCACTTCCTCAACCCGCCACTATACTATCATGTAATGCTTTTCCTGTACCTTCCCACACAGTGAAGACCATTGAGTGGGTGCTGCCCTACCAGCAATACCAAGACCAGCTGGTGGACCAGGCAGCCCTGATGCTGACCCTGTCTGGAAGGGTCAGTGAGACCCAGCAAGTCTTAGCCAACCAGACCACTTTCAGGCTCCGCACACCTGACCTCAACATCAAGGTACGTTTGGTATCAGCTTTAGAAAAAAGCTTAGCATTGTTACATCTGATTGCGAAAAGCTCAGGATAGGATGACCATATGTTCAAACCCCCAAACTAGGACACCTCAGTTTTGAATATGTAAGCATGTGCACATGTATGCACTTGCACAAAACACGTATGCATGCACAATAGGCATTTTCATCAGGACGGGGGACAATTAGTTCAGCATTAAGAACACCTACCAAGTGCACTTTTCAACATTATAGACCCTGGTAACATTAAATATGCCAGCATACACTCAGCATTTTTGATGTATAACATGTCTATGTTTGTTTAAAAATGTGGGAATGAAGACATCATTGTAAAGCAGGATGTTTCTGTGGGGACCTGCTCGAAAAATCTGTGCTGAGCATGATGTCCGAGGGTCATAGCTTCAAAAGTAGAGGTCAAATTGCTTCAACCCTGGCATCATTAGATTCAGCAAAAAGCATTTGTGGTATATAATATGTGCATGGTTAGTTCTAATTGCTCGGGACTCGGGACACCCAGCTTGAAAATGGGACAATCCAGGACAAACTGGGGTGTTAGGTTACCCTAGTTTAGGATTACAGTTGCTTCTACAATAGCACTCTGAAATGATTCCTTGTCAAAGAAAATGCTTTAGGTGACCTCTCCTGTCTTACTTCAGTGGAAATGCATTCATGTCAGCATTTCATTAAGGGAGATTTGCTCGGTCATAAATTGCCATACACATGCACACACACACACACACACACACACACACACACAAACACACCCCATGCAGCGATATAATTAGTAAGTATAATTTTAATGCTACTTACTATGTCAAATTACAAAAAACCCTAACCCTAATGTGTGAAGCAGATTAGACTCTCAGTGTCATCTAGCAACATGTATTGCACCCAAAGCACTCATTGGATTGGCTATTTGTGTCAGAAAACAGGAGATTAACATGTGAAATGCTAAAAGCAGGGCAAATATGGGAGTGTTGATAGGTATGGAAATAGCACTTAAACCTGTGAAATGCGTGATGATGTACAGTGGCTTGAACGACGCTCTGTTTCTGACAGCCTTTGGGAGAAGCTGTGGTTGGAAAGGAGATGGCTGCCAAGATCACCTTCACCAACCCGTTGCCACGGATGCTAAAGGGTGTGATCTTCAGAGTGGAGGGCCTGGGCCTGCAGAAGGGCCATGAAGTCATTGTCGGGTAAGACTTCACATCGCAGTGTTCAATCCACGTTTCCCATATTTCCTTCTCCACAGCGAGACTAATCTCTTATTCCTCCTTGTTCCTCTCAGTGATGTCAGCGGTCACTCCACGGTGACGTTGACAGAGCACTTCATCCCCACTCAGCCTGGACTCAGGAAGCTGGTGGCCTCTCTGGACTGCAAACAGCTCACACAGGTGCATGGAGTGGTTGACATCCTCGTCCAGGAATAATGAGAAGCAGCCAGCAAGATGGAGTCCTGTCGCCCTTCTGTCTGCCTGTCTCACGTCACTGTGCTCCTGAAATCAAAGAGTTAGCTCGTTAGCACCAAATGATGTGAAAAGTGAGATAACTTTCTTTATATTAACCTCCAAAACTCATGTATTTTGTACTTCAGCAAAATATAGATTTTTTGATATTTTACACTTTGAATAGGCAACACCAGTATTATTGTTAAACTTGAAACATTATCATATGTAAAGTTAAATACACTTGTGCCTTGCTCTGCGAGGGTATCCTATTAACTCAACTGTGGAAGACGAAGAATACAGTTGCATTTAATGCTAGCAAATCAAGTGCTTTAATTGAAAGTCATTAGTAGGCTACTGAAGTCCTTAAACTGTAAGAGGATGTCACTTATATATCACTATCTAACAACTGCACGGCCTGTCCAAATTTAGTCTTTTTTTAAGACACTGAACAAAGAATTTTGAGACGCATAAAGTCAGGTCCTAATTTTATGATACTGTATATATGTGTATTATTCACTATAACAATGTGTTTAGCATGCATGCATTGTGTGTGAAAAGTATTGTCAGACAACATGTGTGTCACGTGGCTAACATTAAGGCAGAGAAGGTCTGTGAAATCCATCGAAAGGGAATAATGCGAAAATTTACATTTAGTTTGATGTTTTGCAAAAGGCAGTTTCCTCTCTTGTTCAGCTTTACACGTCATGAATATTGTCCTATCGAGACCGATAAAAATGCAATTCTGTGACAGCGAATTGCATTACCTGTGAGAATGATGACAGAGCATGTTATGTTGCTTCCCTGTACTGATATTACACATCTAAAATTATGGGGGAAAAAAGTAAATCAAGAGTGTGACTCAAATGCTATCTCTATCACCTCAGGCGATGCAGTTTGTGGATGTCGTGAGATTCATTTTGAGGTCCAATAACTCAAATCAGCTGAAACAAATTACTGATTTTCTATCGTTCCTTTTGCAGGATACCAACCTAAACATCCTTTATGATGAAATGTACTTACAGGTTGCTTTGATTTGTGTGTGTATTTCCATGAGTGGTTTTATATATTAACACTGAAGTCAGTATTATGTTGCAGTGCACCCAGCGGATGTGCCTTCTCACCAAAGTCTTTTACTGTCACCGCTGTAAATTGCAGCCAACTGTACCAGAGACCACTGTGGCCTTGATGATCTTTACTTGTGCCTGGTTGTAGTCAGTTTTTTTTTTCTTACTCCAGCACTCAAATTAAAATGTGAAGGAAACTATTTTAATAACTTTTTTAATATCAAACTATTTATCTACCTGAATTGTTTTTTTTTTTTTCTATTGTGCTGTATTGCTAATAAAACAATGGATGATCCTTTCATGAGTTTCTTGCATTCTTACACTATGATATAAGCGAGAATTGCTGATCACAGAGGTGTGGTGAAACTTTGACTTTGTGTGCAAATAAGTGAGGACACAAGTCCTTGCCTGTAAGTTTTCCATCCATGCATATAATTTTTTTTTTTTTGAAGTTGACATTATATGTTCCATGAGAGATAAGCCATAATTAGTCACTCAGCTGTGTAATTTAAAGCAAGACAGTGCACAACATTATAATTCCATACATTACTCATTGACACTTTTATAAGGTCAAGAGCATTTTATTATTCTATAGCATACGTGAGTCGTTTTATGCAATAATGATGGTTCAACTTTGACTCACGGTACACAGACCTATGACACTGTAAGCCCTGTCATACATTAGACACTTTTTTACTGACATCTATTGGTCATGCCACAAAATGCATCACATGTAACAGACATTAGCTCTCTGTTCACTAGCTGCGGTGGACACAATGGAGAGGATATGCCACTGATATAATTATGACGTTTGTGTTGTCCAGTAACACATTACGTTAATGCCTTGAGACATTTACAATGTAAGAGTTACATACATAGATATATTAAATGTGCACACAGATTATCAGACAAATCTATCAGACACATCCGGCTTAATTTTTATTAACTTGATGGTATAAAATACAGACAACAGTTTGATACATCGGCTGACCACCTGAACGTTAGACCAAAGGAGAGGCCAGAAAAATTATTACAATAACATACAGAGCACTGTAGTGTTCAAACTCAGGCACATGTTAAAACCGTGATTTTGAGGCAATGTAGCTACTCAAGCACACTTACATCCAGTACGTGTGAGAGTGTGTGTGGGCTTGATGTGCTTTACTTGTGAGGACACTATTGAGAAACAACCCGTTCTGAGAGGACATTTTGGATGGTGCTCAATAAGGAAAAAAGGCTAATTTTGGGTTATTGGTTAAGGTTAGAATTAGGGTTAGGGTTAAGGTTAGGGTTCAACATAAGCTGACTATAAGCTGGCTAAGATTAGGGAAAGGCTGTAATTAATGAATGTAAGTCAATACAATGTCCCCACAAAGATACTAAAGCCGACGTGTGCATGTGTTAAAACTCAGAAATGTAACAATACACAGTTTCATTAACACAAAAAAATACTAGAGTTAATTTAAGACCCTGGAAACCCATTAACAAATAACACATACAATCATTTATTATAAATAAATATTTATAAATCAATAATAATGCATTGAAACAAATCACAAATCATAGAACAAATGAGAATATAACATTTTACAATAATAGTTCAAACAGCTTAGCTTCCAGTGAACTTAGTGAATAGTTGAGAAATCCGTTGACCAGTCGACTCATAGCATATCAAACTATTTACATTTGCACATTGAACCTTGTGTTGTCCGAACATTTTATCAAATACTTCATCATATAAAATCATTGTCATTCAGTGTGCCACGTGCACTGTTACACACCTTTGTGGATTCTGTATGTAATTGCAGTCCTTGTGTGTACATGTCCGATCCAGATCAATGCATACTTGCACTGTATACTCTCTCTGAACTGAATACATGCTTACACACACACACACACACACACACACACACACACACACACACACTCAGTCTACAGAGTTACAGATATTTTCAACCACTTTGTTGAACTCCTCTGGCTGGTCAGCATAGACATGGTGAGAGGCTTCATTTACTAACTGGAAAGTGAGGATGAAAAAAGGGAGAGAAGGAAATGAAATTAGTAGCACATGGTGATTCAAAGCAAGCACACTGACAGTTTTAGACAAGCATGTTGTAACTGGATAATGTCTCCCGCATGACCCTGTGTCTCTATCCAACATTCAGCACCCCCATCCTTACTCACCAGCACCTTGGTGTAGGCCTGACTCCTGATGTGGGCCACTTTGATCCCGGAGGAGCTGTCCACCCAGGACCGTGCTCCGTACAGCATGGTGAGGGGCATGGAACGGGGCAGCTGATCAACCCGCTGCAGCATGGGCCTCTTGGCCCAGCCCAGAGACTCCGACATGGCCCTGAAGCCCACCTCACCACTGGGAGGAGGGAGGGAAGAGGGAAGATGGGTTGAAGAAGAAAGAATTGAAAGGAGTAAGAACTTTTTTTCACTGTTTGCAACTGGTTTTCGTGGGTATTATATTCTATTTTAAGTGATTTGACCATATTGTGGTGTGCCATTTTAAGGACTACTTCATGCGAAAGCTGTATTATTTGTATTTGTACTCATGCTAAGTTGTCTTGAACATCTAACAGCAAACTGCATGCCCCATGGAGAACGCAGGTTTCAAATAAGTTGACCCCCTTAGAGAAATTTGTTGTCTGCATTTGACCCATTCTAGACACAAAGGCAGGTCTTCAATTTGGTGGACATGCAAACCAGTCGTGCCGAAAAGGTTTTACAAAAAGATTTATTTAGAAATGTTTTGGTGAAAGTACATTGCTTTGGGATATGCAGAGCAAACTAACTGGAGTCTTACAGTGTGTTGTATTAAAATTCATGCTGACACTGTGATGGGATTCTGAGCAGCTATTTGAGCCACTATCCCTATTCTAAATAGGACAATCATATTTATATGGGGCAAGACTGACAGTTTTATGTGATCTTATGAAATGAATTAGACTGCATGAGGAGATTGAGAATTTGAAATGTTTTCATATTGTTTTGGTTGCTGCCATGGAGGCATGCAGTAAAAATTTTTTTTTTTTTTTTTGGTCACACATTCAAAACTCATTGTTAGTACATGATACAAAATAAGCATTTTTTGTGTGAAGTATTCCTTTAACCTACCTTGGGTTCTGGGCATTACAGTGGTAGATGTACTGCGTCATGGTGTCATCGTCAAATAGATCCTCAAATTTCCTCCTGAAGTCGGGACGGAATCTGTTCACCAAGCCTGGACCTGAACCAGAGATGTACTATGAGGTGAGATGTGAGGGAGCAGCATGACACAGCACAGCACAGCATCAGACAGCCACTGTACACCGAGTCGCCAACATGTCTCACCCCATGGGCCTGCCGCTCTGATGACAGCCAGCGGGTTGAAGAAGGAAACCACTGCAGCTACAGCCTTCACCCAGCGGGGAAGGGGCGGCCTCTTCACCACCTCTGCCCCCTGACCTGGGCTTCCCTGGCTCTCCGCCTCCGCCTGGGGTCGTTCGGGGAAACCCCATGGGTCAACCAGGATGAGGTGGGACACCCTGAAAGAAGAGACCAAAGTGCATTAAAATTTGTGTTTAAATTTATACTGACATTAATTGGATCATCAGCAGATATTAGAGCTACTGTCCCTGTTCTATACAGGATGAGCATTATTTATATGGGGCAAAACTGCCAGTTATGTGTGATCTTTAATTATGAAATAAGTCAGCTTTTACATGCCTTTAAGAATCTAGGAAAATTACAGTTTGCTATGAGATGACATAAATCTGGCACAGATGTGTCATTTGAACAGTAAGAGAAAAACCTTGGCATTTTGAATTTTTGTTTGTCTAGATACTCATTACAAAGTAAATGTTTTGACATTTCTGATTCAGTTCCCCAGTAACTGTCCGTCAATATTCCTCAGTCTAACTAAGGGGTACAGCCAGATACCAAGAGTCTCAGAGTGACACAGCAAGCAGGGAGATCACCAATCAAAACAAAGGACCTGGATTCAAGCCCACGTTGCATACATTTTAATTTGTTACGCTCATGTTGAAGCACTGAATTAAAGACAAGTGGATTTGATGAATAAAGAATTCAGAAATTGAATTACAGAACAATTAGAAATTGAACACAATAGCTTGAAACTGGGTATGATTTTTATGTTTGCCAGTCACTTTCCCATTTCAAATTCAGTTTCCGCAATGCAATTCAAATACAGTCTCTGCTGAAACAAATCATACTGTAATGTTCTTGAACCAGACACTGAGTCAAGACACTGGGTTGCAGCCTGTAGCTGACACTGACCTCTGACCTCCCTGTGAAAAGGAAGCAGAATTCGTCTATGGTCATGTGCAAAACATCACATCACCAACATTACCTTGAAGGGTACTGGATGGCATAAGAGGTAGCGAGGTATCCTCCCAGGCTGTGGCCCAGCAGAATCATGTTCTCCAGGCCGACAGACTCTCTCCACTGCTCGATGGAGTTGACAAACTGCTCCTCTGCCTGGACAGGGTCCGTGGGGAACGGGGGCCTGGAGCTCCGGCCGAAGCCCAGGAGGTCAAAGGCGTACACCGGCCGCGATCTGCTCAGCACGTCCAGGTTCCTGATCCACAGGCCTACCCCTCCTCCGAAACCGTGGACCATTACCAGAGGAGTCTTAGGAACTGGAAGAGAGAGGAAAAGATGTGGGGGCAAGAAACAGATGCAAAAGGCAGACAACCACTGTACATTAGCAATCCAAAGCAGAGTAATAATACTAACGCAGGATCAGCAGTAGGAGTCAGTACCTTGCTCTACAGGCTTGCGGACCATTTTTTTGGTGAGGGTGAGAGTCCATATCCGGTCTTGGTTGGAGAGGGTCACAAACCTGGCCCACAGGTCATTCTGAATACCTGCCACAACCGATCAAAGAGGAGAAACTATAAATCTATCATCACTAAGGCTCTGTGTAAGACCCTGTGCACAGAACAGTATACAGCTGCCATTTGAGAGCATCACATTACTCTTGGCTCTGAGTGAGGAAGCCATTGCCATGTAAAAGAAGAGGAGTAGTGATATTATTTTCAACAGCTTTTAAATATACTATGGGTGTCAATCTTAATTCAAATTACTTCACAGTTTCAACAAATTTCAGCTTGCTGCTATGAAGGAACCTCAGTCAAACAGTCATAGTGAATCAATTTATGCATGAAATCAGCGAATCAAGTCCAAAGGTTCATACAGGCAAGGATCTTCGCCTCTGTGCTCTTCAACAGGGACATGGAGGTTGGACGCCAGGAGGGCCACCAGCGCCACACTGAACTTGACCTACCGTTAGAAAGACAGGCAGAGACATGGAAAACAAATGAGCCAGGATAGCACAGGAAGTGAATGGTGCATGCTGAAAGCAGGATAACAATACTTCTCTTTACACAAATACAGAGAAAAGGTCAGTGCCAGCCGTGTTATCTTTATTCACATGGAGCACAAGCGGTACACACCCAGAAGTGTCACGTTTCACTGTAACTTGCAGTGAGTTGGTTTATGGTGCATACAACAACAACAACAACAAAAAGCAAGAATCAAGAAACAAAAAGGCGAGTAAACTGAGTTGAGGTGGGTTTACCCTCCGCTTGATCCCAGATTGGAAGGAAAGATGTGACACAACAGCAGTTCTTCTACCAGCTCGGTGTCTGAAAGCCCAACTCCAAGTAACTCAAAATTGCCAAGTCACTCAGGATGACTTCCCACAGAGTGTTGACTCACCACTGCTCCTCACTTACAGTGTGAGATCTCTGCCACCCCACAATATAAAATCCATATTGAGACTTACAGTGTGTCTGGGGTACCTGAAGGCATCACAGGCAAATACTAGGGTGACCTTATCATTGTTTTATTCCTATAATATTCATAGAGAGATGAATAGTAAGTCAGTGACCTTTTCGATCCTTGTCCTGCTGTACAGTATTTATCTTTAGTCTCTTTTTCATAACGTGAAGCACTGTGAGTAACTCTTGTTATCCAATAATCCGGATAAACATGATACAAGGTGCCACACACATTATTGTGTTGTATGTGTAACATGATCAGAGATACGTGTCGTAAAGAGAGAGACTGAGCAGGAGAAGTGCTGCTGTAACTCCTGTCGTGATGTAACCAGGGGGACAGTTTGTTTAGGAAGGTTGCTTCAACTTACTCTGTCTCACAGTCGTTTGGCACCGGCGCTGTGGCTGGAGCGGGATCCATTGAATAGCATATTCTGGTGACAACAATCCTCACTGAGAAAATGTGGCGTCTGAAATTCAGATTGTTACAACTTGATCAGCTGTGTGCGTTCCGAGGCGGACACTGTTAAAGCTCCCTTGTCCCACTGTTTTGTAACTCGTACATTCCAAGATCAGCTGACCCTCCATGAAGATCGTCTATTGAGAAGATGAATCAGTAGCTTGAGAAGTTGACCCACTGGGCTGACAAAGCGAGCACCACCATCTCTCCTCCTACAAGTTAGTCGCACTAGCTAAATACATATTAGCAAGAACCACAGCCACCAGACCTGTTATTTAGTTGAAATAAAGCCGCTTCTTACAAAAACATGTATTTTTATTTTTAGCCATTACGCTGTTAAACCTAAATGTAACGGAACCATAGTTGATATGATTAGTAACACCTGTATTACTCTGCTATTTCATATCGAAGTGGCCGCGAAAAAAAAAAAAATCCATTACTGTATAAACTGTTTTACTTTTTACAAATTAAATGTTAAAAAAAAAAAAAAAAAAAAAAAAAAAACACAATTAGAAGTTGCTGTAAAATTTCACAACACAACTTTAACTAACTAACTTTAACTTTAACATCTACTGACAGGTCTTCCACCTGGTCCGTGTTTTCTGTGTGGTGTTCATCCACATTACACAAAACTGCACGAATACTGGCACTAACTCCACGCCTGCCAACTTCAAAAATGAAATCTTCAGTATTTTGGTGCCACTGTACGATAGAAATGTCTATCCTCCATTCAGGCACATATGAAATTAGCATGAACTAGCCCATCGCGAACTAGCGGCGGAGTGACACCTCTTTACGCTGTTTACTCCTCTCTGAGCGCGCGGAGCCTCGTCCCTCGGCTGCTAACCGTTGCTAACTCGGAATGTATTCCATGTAGCACACAGCACACTTCCGGCCGGTGTGGACACGTCATTCATTGGAGGGAGAGGAAGAGGACTTGTGCAGAAGAAACGGCTTCTTGTGTATAATTTTGCGAGCACAGCCATGTCGAACTCGGTCCTGTCGGTCATTTCTCGGTTCCTGGAGGAGTACACCACCACGACGCCCAACAAGCTGAAGGTGGTGGACGCCTATCTGCTGTACATCATGCTGACAGGAGCGCTGCAGTTCCTCTACTGCCTGCTCGTCGGCACCTTCCCCTTCAACAGCTTCTTGTCGGGCTTCATCTCGTGTGTGGGCTCCTTTATCCTTGCAGGTAACATACATGTTGTGAACCAGCCGTGAACTATTACTGTCTTCATTCATTGTAAGTCTACGTGTCGCCCCACCAGGGTTTAGCCGGTGCCGCTGGCCTCGGTCGGCAGAGTGAACGTAGCTCTGCTCCAGGTTCAAACACAACCTGGTATTCAATTTTTTTTTTTTAAATGTTGGCAACAAAATTCAATAAGTCAAAGCTTGTTTGAACATGAGAACTGCCAGCACCATTTGGAGTAACAAGTGAATACTATTAAATGTCATAATTTATAATGTATTCCTGCTACGGCAGCACGATATGGACAAAATTTCATACCTCGATACTTACGCCAAATATCTTGATAGCGATACAATATATGATAGGACTATGGGTTCACACTTAGTCGAGCATTCTTCAGAAAACAGCATAATGATAACAAATTGATGGAGACAGTGCAGTTACTTCGCAAAGTATTTTATTGATTAGAACAGACCAATCGCTGTCTTAGACTGCATTAAAACAAGTAAATAAATAAAATCAACAATTTTGCTGCAACCTCTGCTTCAATCCAGGCTAACCCTAAAGTTGATCGTCCATATTATTGCCTTTTGAGATATAAACGTCACGCATGTTCATGTCTAGATAACAGTATGATAATGATATATCGTTCAGCCCTAATTCCTACAGGCTGCGACAATCCAAACAATACAAGACACCACGGCAATGCTGACTAAAGCTGTGGTGGAAACTGCATCTTCATTCTCCATAAACAATAAATACTAGTGTCACTACAGCTGTGTTGCTGAGTACAGCTGTGTGCTGTTTCTGAACTTTTATAGGACTTGGTATGTGCAAAACTAACAATGCATCCTTCATGTGTGTGTGTGTTTTTCTCCAGTGTGTCTTCGTATCCAGATCAACCCACAGAACAAAGGAGACTTCCTGTCTATCTCACCCGAGAGGGCCTTTGCTGACTTTCTGTTTGCACACACCGTCCTGCATCTCGTCGTCATGAACTTCATTGGCTGAAGCCGACGTGCATCCCACCCAGTTTACCCCGTCTGCAGGTGTATATTGCCTTCATGCAGTAGTTTTTTTTTTTTTTTTAGTGCCTGTTAAAATAGGGCTGTCTCAGTGTGAGCTACGTTGGATACACTCACATTCACTTCATTATTCATTTGGAATTTTAGGTAGCAGTTTTAATACCAATCATATAATTATTCACAGTCGAATAAATGACACAGTTTAGACATGTGTAACAACTTTGTACTGAATCCAAAAACTGTGACTCTGCACTTTTTTGTCCACTGTACTGTACATGTGGTGAACTGCAGACTGATTTTTTTTTTTTAAAGTTATTTATTTATTTTTCTAGTGGAAAAAGAAATATATTTATATTCATATCTGAGTGACAGGTGCAGAGGAGAGTTTGGCAAATGAACAACATTTTCATGGAGATCTGTAGCAAGCATATTTGTAATGTAGAACATTTGATATTGCGTGTTAGGGATGGGAGTCACTGGGAAACTGGCGATACAATACTACCATGGTATTTTACTCACAATGCCGATGGTCAAGTCACTTTTATGTATACAGAACATTTAAAAACAAGAGTTGACCCAAAGTGCTGTACAATTATGGCTGAAGGAGTGACAGTACAAATGATTAAAAGAATAAAACATAAAAGCCAAGACTAAAATGGAAAATGCAACTCAGAAGTGCCAGGGGTGGGACAGGACAGGAATCTGGGATGGCAGACTTTTCCAGATGCTGGGAGCAGCAACAGAAACAGCCTGTCAAAGCCTTTGGTTTTTAGGCATGAGTGGGGAACTGAGAGGAGCTGAAGTGAGGATGACCTTAGTGACCTGTATCATGATATCTGTAGAAGAAAAACTACCCTGTAAAAGGCAAAGTCATTTTCCAGTAAGCAGGAGTCAGTCATGTTTTTCAGTGTTTTAGAACTTCAGTTAAAAAACCTAAAGGCAGGATCAAATTCGCCTCATGGGAACTCAAATGTGCATCTGTGCAAATGACATTGAGAACTCATATCGACACTTGGCTCGAGTGTATCGATAATATATCTGAAGAGGAAGTATCACAATATTTTGTCCCACATCCACTGCATTGGCTCAATAATACGCCACAGGTAATAACCTCCTTTTCCATGAGATGCACACAGAGACATTTTGTTGCTACCTTGCACGACCTTTACAGAGCACTGGCAAAAGCCAAGTCCAAGTTTTTCTGTTTAATTTTTGGTATTTGTCTAAAAAGAAAGCACTTGACTTCTGTGTATTTATGTATTTATTAATGAATGCAAACTTGAAGCCAAAATCACAATAAGAGGGTGGACCGTCAGCAACCTTACTATTTTTCTCCAGTTTTGAAGTTGTTTGAAGCCAGGTCAGGTAATGAAGGACTTTAGGACATCTTGCTCCCCTCCTGTGGTCAAGACCAGTCCAGTCAATATGTTTGATCATCAAATCTATCCCAGCGGCAGAAAACCAGAACCAAGGCTCTAACTCACAACACCAGTGGGTATTAAGTGTAGCGCCGCTCAATAGACAACAAAAGGAAGACAGATTTGTGGACCCAGTGGATGTTTGTTTGAGTTTTTATACCCAAATGTGCTTTACTGCAGTGTTTTCCTGTTGTAAACCAGAAAATATATACCTTCATCCTGAGAAAATCCGCCTGGGTGCTCTCTGTCACGTTTATCGTTTGTTGAGTCTTTCCTCTGTGGAGCAGCTCAGGCTGATTACAGCAGTCAGAGGCTTTATTCTCTGGCGTTCATGAGCCCACATATTGCTGTTTTCCTCGGTCTTTGAAACATCATTGAATTTTTAAGTTTGAAGGAGTTTCCTATTTATCTGGTGGAACAGGAGTGAATGATGAGAACTATGCTGAGCTTTAATGCCACCAAACCTGACCACCTTTTTTTTGTTGTTGTTGTTGTTTTCTTCCCCCCAGATCAAGAGAATTTATCAGAGCTCCCCTTCAAGACGTGATGCCACATCTGCCTCTGATCCGGAGAGTTAAAAGTCCACCACTGACTGTCAATTGATTCGCAAAATTGTCACTCTATCCAGATTTTTTTTTTTTTTTTTTTTTTTTACTGATACTGTTTCTCTTTTTTCTTTTTTTTTATGACCCAATTTGTAAAGCATTCCCTTTTGCACTGACACAAACACAAATAAAGACAACTGAAGCGATATCCTTGTGAATATTGTGGTGCTTCAATGTCAGAGCCCAAAACACTGTTGAATATAAATCCTTACATTTTGTTCACCAAGGCTTTGTTTTCAATAATAACACAGCGCCGCATGCCAAGGAGATTAGGAACAGTCGTGGAAAGGCATCTGCATGGACAGAGCCCGTCGAAGAAAATTTCATACGTATTAACATTGAAAGCATGTGTAATTTCATTGATGTATTTATTTAATGAAGCTTTATGTTTTCTACACAAATGCAAACTGTCTTAGTGGCATTAGTGATAAATAAATAAAATATTTTTTTGGAAGCAGAAGAGGGACAGTTAATTAACCCCATTTTTTTGAATATACAATAAGTGCATTTGGTGCAGATTGCCAGCTGTTTGGTAACTGTATCCCTCACCATTAAAAAGTGGGTGGCACCTAGATGGTTAACATGTTCTGGAACATCTGGATTCCACATGTGGTCACATGGCCCAGTGGAAGTTGGGATTGCGGAAGGGGGGGGCTTGTATTTAGACAGGGTAGCGGACTGGCTTGCAAAACCTCAAACTCTTAGTGAGGAAACATGGCACAACTCCTTAAACTGACCCTCTGCCTCTTAACATGGATCCCAGGTAACAGCTGTTATTAATGTGGTTGTAATATTTTCATGTTGTGTGATGTATTTTATTTTTTGTTTACAATATTTTCCTCTGCAGACAGCTGATCTGTGCTGACGCCCCTTCACTGTGCTTTTGCGCTGCTGTAAATTCTAGACTTTATTTGTGAGGTAATGCTTTGGCCACTTGGGAAGCTACGGTAGCTGAACCCATATGGGATTACACAACATTCCATTTTCTATTTCTTTTTCAATATTGACCATTTGTCTGTAATGGTCTGGAAAGGGTGTCAAAGTTCACTTTGTTGTGCCCATTTTCTGTGGGAAGTAAAAGACGCTTTCTAGTTGTTCTCCCGCACGTCCTTACATTTGTTTTGCCTCTTGGCAGAGACATGTTTGATGTATAATTTGTCTGGTTTTCATAAGCCTTTTTATATTTCCCCCTAGAATCTGTATTATGAAGTCATAATCCAATCCAATTTTGGAATGAGAAGTATGGGAAGTGAAACTGAAGTAGAAAAAAACTGTTTTTGTCAGGAAACCGAAACCAGAAGTACAAGTATTGCTCAAGGCCACTCTCCTCTCCTCTTTTTTTTTTTTTTTTAATCATAGATAAGAAATGTCCAGTGTGAGTAATTGTGCTGCTCTCAAGAGAGACTGTTAAAGCTGAAGTTCAAGACAGTACTTGACATCCAATCATCCTTTCTTACTGTCCCCATTTTTCAGGCTCTCTGTGTCAGGTAACCACCACGGAGGAGTTTGCAGTTCTGGAGGGCCGATCCGTCACAGTCCCGTGTCTTTACGACCCTCAGTATGCCGGCAATGTAAAGTACTGGTGTCAAGGGAAAGTGAGGGGATTCTGCACCACCTTATCTCGAACAGACACCCCCAATTCATCCAGTACAGCTGAGGAGAAAGTGATTATTTTTGATGACCAGGCCCAGCTGGTGTTCACAGTGACCATGAGAGACCTGAAGGAGGAGGACAGTGGCTGGTACTGGTGTGGCGTGGAGCTGGGCAATATGTGGACTGTTGATGATTTTGCCTCGACTTACATTAACGTCATTCATGGTGAGTAAGGCTGCACCCATTTCCAAAAAAACCCAAAACAAAACAAAAAAAACCCTGATGTCTTCAATACAAAAACACAATCAAAAATGCTTTTATTTCATAAAGGCAAAGTGAACGGTGACCCTGAAAGATATTTCATTCAGTTTGCACAAAAGCTTGGGCTGCAAATGCAAGCTGCCAGTAGATGTGCTTGTTGATTCCTGCAGGTATGTCAGTGGTGAACAGCAGAGTGAGCGGGGAGGAGGGGAGCAGTGTCACTGTTGAATGCCTCTACAGTGAGAGATACAGGTATTAGATTTTGCTACTCACCATATGCACACTTATGCTATGAGATTTTGAATTATGCTGCCAATGTGTTACATTCAAAGCACTTATGAGCCTCTGGCTTAAAACAACATCGATCAAACACGAGCAAAGCTGACAAACTCGGCAATTTGTACAGCATCTTTGGTCCTTTAATTCAAATCAAACCATGGAGGATTTAATAATCAGCATGCTCTAATCCCCTGTGACTGCGTGCCAACAGAGACAGTGTGAAGAAGTGGTGTCGGAGCGGAGACTGGAGCTCCTGCCTGCTGACAGGCTCTGAAAGCCGCTATGAAGACACTTCAGTGGCCATCATTGATGACAGAACTGGGGCTTTCACTATAACCTTAAAGGAACTGCAGATGAAAGACGCAGGCTGGTACTTGTGTGCTGCAGGACAGCAGCAGATGTCCGTCTACGTGCTGGTCACACCTCGCCCCTTCACCAGTAACTTGAAGGGTAAGCTCATGAAATTCAAACAACTCAAACTGGCAATTTTGCTTAGTCAGTAGTGGTCAAAATGTCTTCTTGCACCCGATTTGCATAAAGGACAGAATCGAAATGGGCTTGTTTTTGAAATTGCATTGTTAAAGGTGCACAATTCTACATTTTTATGTAAAAGAGTGTGGCAAAACAAGCAGAGCATTCTTACTGAGATCCTGCAAATTGTCCCTGTATGCCTGTATTAATTTCAGGTGTCTGGCATGTTGACTGTCAGGAACTCCTCTCAGAGGACGGGAAGTCACAAAGCAAAAGAAAGAGAGAGAGAAAGAGAAAAACACAAACCTACCCCAAACGGCAGCAAGAGATAGCTCTGTTGAAAGAAAGCTGGATTCACTAATGAAGGCTGGAGCTGCTTTAAAGCAAAACTGAACTTTGGTAGAGTGTTGGGTTGTATAGTTACATGGACATGATGAGTCCACATGGTGGTGAAATCTCCTCATTAGCTGCTCCCCTGGGCTGCTAATCCACAATACTGTTTTTATCACTCTCCTTTCGCTTTCGTAGCGTGGCAAAACAAGTCCCAAAATAACACTTTTAGCACATAAACTAACACCAGAAAATCAAATTATGCCAACATTTGGAACAACCATTCCTGGTACCCTTTTTTTGAGGAAATGAAATGGCTGAAGAAGATTCCGCATCATAACCGTATGTCTGGAAGAAACAATCTGATTGTACTTCCACAAATAATTGTAATTACACAGGAAAAATGGGTAGAAATACAGTATTGTGGATTAGCAGTCTTTTTATCATCTCCACCACTACCACCAAGCCACCAAGAGGAAAATTATGTCAGAGAAGAGTGCAGTTTACTAACAATGCACTACATGATTTCTGGGTAATGAAGTCCTTCAAACTGTTATCTCCAACTGCTCACTTTGGCTGCTCGGGGCACCCAAAGTCAGAAGTAGCTGAGATCTGCTTTACAGATGACAGCAACAGGCGTTTGTGGCAAGTGGAAAGGGCATTCAGACCTCCACTTGTAGAGGTTATTATTACAAGTGACTAACAGTATGTGACTGTGAATACTGATATTTTTAGAGCTTTAACATCTCTGTATAATGTCTTTACCGTCAGCAGCAGAGTCTGTGACATCTCCACCCACACCGAGTCAACCTGCTGCAAACCTGCTCGCTACCAAACCCAGTGCACAGGAGTCCAGGGACACTGACACATGGTAACATGGAAGCACTTTGTTTACTCTGCCGAGCTGCCCAGTCTGCCCCATGCAGCAGAGATGGCTGTATCTGAGCCATGGCTAACTGCATATATTGAAGCTGAACATGCAATATGCAATAGCCACATCATGTGCACTTCATGACCACCTCCATTGAGTTAAAAGACCTCCTCATGTGGCACCTCTTCCTGTACTTTTCAGTCACAATGTTAGATAGATAGATAGATAGATAGATAGATAGATAGGTATACTTTATTGATCCCAGACTGGGAAATTCACAATGTTGCTCATGCAGCCTCATTTTCCTCTTGAATCCCAAGCTCTTCCCCTCCCCTTTCCTGGTTTTCTGAAGTTAGTTAACAGTTATGTTAGGTGTGCTCCATCACTATCATCACCATCACCCATTCCTTTTTAGCTGCACCTTACCTGCAATTTTTAACTCATGTCTTATTTTTTTTATAGGTCAGTTGCTGGCTTTAATTATTATTTGATCTAATTTTATTTTATTACTAATTTTAATGTTTACTACTACTTTTGTAATTCACATGTCTTATTATTTTTTGCTGGTCAGTTGCTGGTCTTAATGAATTTATTACAGTATATTAATTTTATTTAGTTATGTTGTTATGTATTTATGTATTAGTGTGTTCGCTGTACAGCAATCACACTCGTGTTGTCTTCCATACTTCTCTTTTTTTATTATTCTGTATGTTTCTTTGCTCATCTGTGACTTTAAAACTGTTGAACTAACACATATGGTTCCTATATTGTCACTTGTGGAATTATTATATAGATGTATGCAAATTCATAAAATCTGCATAGATTTGCATATTTAGTTTACTTCACTTCAGTCAAGCTATCTGCCTGACATCATCTTGACCTAATCCTAATCCTAATCAGATTTTAAAGATGGATCCTCTGGGTTTTGTCCAAAATTGCTGTGTTCTGTGTCACAGGCACCTTGGGCTATCTGAGGCGGGCTTACTGGTGACAGTGTGTGTGGTTCTGGCGGCCGTAGTGATAGTGGGTTTATATGCTGTAAAAATGATCTGGAATGTGCACGGTGAGGCAATTTTTCTTTCTCATGTGAAGAGTATGGATTAATTATGCTTCAGTGTTAATGTAATATATTAAGCACAGCAAGTATCTTGGAGCAAATTAAGATTACTTGCAGTATTATTGGTGGCATTAACATTCTCATTGTCCATTTCTAGCAATGGAGCTAAGGAAAAGACAAGCAGAGGAGCTGAAAGCAAACCCCCATGTAAGACACTGCGGCAACATTTGTCATTATCACACATTTTTCCAAAACACCATCATCAAACATTTTTGCTGTGATTATCACACTGATTTTTTTTCCCTTTCTGTCTGGCACAGGATTACCATGGGGATCCAGGTTTCCTCCAAAACACTGCTGTTGTTGTCCTTAACAAGGATTCCCGGAGTGTGCATGTGTTCTGACCTCCGTCCTTACCCAGCAGCTGTTTGGACCCGGCTCAGAATAACACATAATGACGTGTTTGTCACTGTGTGTATTTGCACTGTCTCTTATTAGTTGTTTGTTTATTGCTTGATTAGAATTAGCTGAGCGCTCGCACAGCTACTAGTCTGTCTGTGGCCCATAAACCATAACCATAAAAGAAATCATGAATGAAATCATGCAAAAAGACATAGCTACTCATGACCACTGATTACATAAGGTAACAGTAACAGGCAAATACAACAGAAACAACAGAGAAATTAAAAATGGTTAATTTTCAGTAGTGATATGTCCTAATCATGTTACATGCAATGTGTTTACTGCACATTACCAATGCTCTGTTTGCAGTGTCTGCTTTATATCACATACCCTTCTACCGTTAAAGACATTTAAAGGTGCACCAGGCAACATTGCTGAGTCGATTACAGCGAGGACCGTTTAGACTCAACTGACAAACCTGTGGAATAAAATCTCAATCTGTCAGAATGAGAGGCATGAGGAATCCACCATCAAATTATTGAGATTTTTTGTCAGTTGATTTTAAATGATCCCCAATTAAACTGACCCTGTGTGTCCTGTAAAATAGATGCTTTCTGATTTGTATTTTGTTCCGTGCGTTTATTTTACATAACAGTCTGCTTTATGTCATATTAAAGACCTTTCAATCTGATTGGTACTTTCCCTTTCCCTTTCCCTCTATGGAAGTGTTTTATTGAAAAATCATGACCTCGGAGTGGATTATCCTGCTTTTCCACAGCAGTCGATGCAGAAAAAAAACAATCAGTTATCATTCACAGTTGTTTCATTGACCCACTAACTTCTGCTAAGAAAAGATAGGTCATTGCATTAGTTTGTAGGCATTTCCATGCTGATGTCAATAAAGGGTTTGTCATGTTTTTTGTTTCAACTTATCTGGCAGCATGGAGGCAGCTAGCCAAGAGTGGCGCTTGAAGAAAGTATCCACGTTTCCTTGTCTGCAGAGGTTAGAGCTAAGTAATATAGTTAAAAGAGTCATAACATCTTTTTGGGCTTGTTGACGCCTACGCCATTACCACAGCAAGCCATGCAGATACACCTGTGATGTCTGGACACATAAATCAGATCTGATCACTTGCAAATAACAGTGTGGGCAGTTTTGTTCAAGATCTGATTTGAGAAACGTGATTTGCCTGCAGTCTGAACAAGGCCTTAGTGACAAGGCGATTCTTTAGGAAAACTGGCAAAATAGCAAAATTCATAAGAAAATGAGCAAAGAAGTGCTGACATACAAGGAAAGAAATGAGAAACAAACCATTGAATGATTTTATTTTTATTTTTAAAAGTCATACAGTTATACATTTCATCCCTGAAATGTTTATTCTTATGCTGAAAAAGAAAACAAATTAAATTACAAATTGAAAAGAAAAAAGAACTGTCCCAAACTTCTGTGTAAGTGCTGAGCCCTGAGTGAGTTATCCATCTTAGGTCTCATTAAAACCTCGACACCACATGAACATGAGGATGCGATTCTGTTCTGTTCCACTGTGTTTATATGTGGCACACCCTGGTATGAATTTACACAGGCATTTCAAACAAAATCAATCCTGCCACTAGGTGGAGGGCAACCCTTTATATGAAATATGTTCTTTAGTCTGTGTTCCAGGTGTGTGTCATGTAACGTGGACATGCAGCTTACTCAGATTAATTTTTCAATTCTACAGACATACTGTAGAATTGAAAAAAAGCTGTCCAATATTTCCACTGTGCAGTACTTGTGTCCTCATCATTCCAATACCAAGCACACAAGCTCACCGCCTGTGTCTTTTCCCATTTGAGGGCACTAACAGTCAATACATATGCACTTACCTTGTGTGGAAATGTTACTGAAGCGGCGGTATCATAAAAAGAAGATGTTGGCCCAGACTGAAAGATCACATACTGCTCCACGCTCCTTTGACAAACAATATGAAGGCCAAACAGTGTTGAAAAGGGTCTGTGTCGATTTACTGCACAATCTTGTCTCGCTCTGACTTTATAGACGAGGATTATAGGATGTCTCAGATTGATGATAAAAATGCTCTCTGGTTAGTATTTTGTTGGCTATGAACAATCTGTAAGTTACAGCAGTGCACTGGAAATGGCAGCTATATCTTGAGGCTGGTGCAGTGAAAAGCCTTTACTCTCTCTGCCCAAACAGGAGTAATTATATTTCATTCCACTGAATTTCCTTAAGAACTTGGGAAATTACAAATAGTAGTTAATGATTTTTTTTTAACTGAAATATAATATCACAGTACACTGCTGCACCTGAAAAGTTGTTTAACTGACATTGACATTTTTGGGCAATCGACCTTCAGAGTAAAAGTCACCAGACTAACTTTGGAGTACTTATTCATTTAGGCATCCAGTAGCTCTGTAAAATAAATGCATTCAGTCCAAATCAGAAATTGGAAATTAGAAATCAGAAATGCACACCACATCTGTCGCAGGAAATGAGCCTTAGCATGAAACAATGGCCTGAACACTACACACTAACCTGAAGCAATTATTTAGCCTGTAATCCTGAAAATTAACAAAATTAACACAACAGAACAAAAATGCAAAAATTCACACAGGTTTATACAGGTGAGCCAAATCCATAAGTGAGTCAAGGATGTGTAACCAACCACTGCCCGTCAATGTCAAGTATTCATATTACAACATAAATACAATGTCAAATACACAAAAACATAAAAAAAAAAAAAAAATCCCACAGGCAACCCCAGGGAAAACAAACAAAAAAAAAACAAATCAGCAATACAAATATATGCAGTTTCCCCAAAAAGTAAGGATACAGTGTATGCATTTTACAACATATATTGCATTCAGATTCATACTGTGGGTACAATAAGTATAGATTTGTTAAAAAACAAAACAAAACAAAACAAAACAAAACAAAACAAAATAAAACAAAAAAACATTAAATATCTGTAAGAAAATCACAGAAAACCATAAGAATCCATAACAACTCAATATTAGGGGATTTATTTATTTATTTATTTTTTGAGTAGTCTGGTCCTGGTTGAGCTGGTTTGTCATGGGTTCACCAAAAGGTGAGAGGCAGCACTGTTTCTACAGTAACAAAAAAAAAAAAAAAAAAAAAAAAAAAAAGGCCTGGTGAGACGAAATGCTGCTGAGTTGTGGGATCCCGTACAATAATAAGATCCACCATGTCATTCCAGAATGCCTCTCTCCTGCTGGGGGATCATGAGCAGGCTGGAAATGAAGGGCGCAGGCTGCTGCTGCAGACCTGAATTCCCCTGTTTATATCACTCTTAGAGATACATCCTCAGCTGAGGCTTAATACTAAACCTGCATTAAACACTTTTACTTTTCTGGACCCCTATGAGTCAAGCATAATAAAAATAGATTTTTTTTTTCCTGGACAAAAACAAAACACCTGAAAACAAATCAATGAAAATCCACAGACACAGAAAAGCGAACGAGAGAACAGCTCCCAAAGCTATGCTTGCCAAAATGTAATGTTTTTGAAATGCAATGTCCTTTTGATCATTTCCTTTTCAAGGCATGGCAGTATGGCAATGCAAATCCTCCTGCTGGCCTTTAGCACGCTGCTTCGACTGGGGATTGAAGAGCAGAAACACTGAGGGATTTAAAAACTGGAAGTCCTGCTGCTGATAAAGAATTCCCTTGTAGTAAATTCGTTCTGAACATAAAACATTTCATTCACAGTCATAAAGCCCCAGCAGGATAGAAGTACATGAGGTTTACAGTGATACTAAAAAGTTACATGAAGTGTTTAACTGCATGCTTAACAGTAATTCATAAAATCATAACTAACAGAGTAACCTGTATTGTGAAATGCTGTGCCAACACACGTCAAAATGAAGATGTATCACACTGCAGTACAATACTCACAATTCAATACTAGAATGGAGGTAACAATGAGATCTGTTTCGTTTGCTGGCTTTTTTTTTTCTCATGCCTTGGCTGTAACTCTGTCTTCTCAATCTTGGCCATTGGCCCCTGCAGAAGATACCACATATTGTTTAGATAAAGCTGAGAGCAAGCAAAGAACCCGGTTCTTAGGGCTGAAATGCAGTTTCCAGGAAAATAGACGCAGAGTGGTGTTCAGTATAAATAAAATATCTGTGATTCTGGGGGAAAAAAAGAATGTTCATCTTCAATGTGCTTTTTGAGTGATTGCAGTTTCTGTTGCAGCATTCCAAGGTGGTCAGTATGGTCAGATTATTCAGCAGTACTTGTAAAAGCATCATATATAGTGAGCCATGCATTCTTTTAAGAGGAACATATGGGAGCGGTTCTGTTGCTAACCAAAGAACAGAAGCTGTGGACTCAACTGTGATTGAGCTATGCATTGTTTAATCCATTTTAATGAATAAAACTGAATGGCAAAGTTAAAGAAATCCATGTAAATGAGGCATTTTCTTTTTTGTTAAAGCGATTTTAACTAAAACAGCCCATGTAATGTTTCAGTAAAATGTTTGTCGAAGTCATTTTTGTATTGTTTCATTGTATGTATATGAAGTAGTGTGTGTTTGTTGTAGTTTCCTTTTTGCACAGTAGGTGGTATCTGGAGTAAAGGGAAAGTACTAATAGGGAAAGCTCACAGGTTTTTGACCATCATGTGTAGCGTGCCATGAAGCCTTTGATTCATTTGCATGTCAGTTATGTTTGATATAAGAACATGTGAACTAGCTTCATCAGCTTGGATCGACATGATCAAATAAGTACAGCTGTACTGAAGTTTGCAATTGAATTATTTTACTGACGTGATAGACCAAGGGGACATATCCATTAGGGAACTACCGGTAAGCGGCCCCTCAGCGGTTTGTAGATTTTTTTGTTTTTGGTCAAGTCAAGTCACTATAATGTTTTTTTTATTTTCACCATCATTTGTCCCAAGTCAAAATTAATGATTTTTCGTGTAAAGGGTTATTTTTTACCAATCTAACATCTAACATTGAGCTTTAGTTAGCAATAGCGTGCTCTTTCTTACTTCAGCCCTATTGCTCCAAGCCTCCAAAGTGTTTGAGCTCTGCTTCAAGGTTAGCCAGGAAAACCTTTGCTTCACTAGTAGGATCCAACAAGCGGGATTTTTTCACTTTGCTGAACAGTGAGTTGGTCTTACCAGGGTCAAGAGAGACTGTCCTGTGGCAGAAAACAGCGGCAGTCCTCCAGCAAAAAAAAAAAAAAAAAAAAAAAATTACTCAGATGATGAAGATAAGACACAGGCATCATGCTAAACTGGAAAATCACCATTATTAATTTAGTTTGCCACCATACCATAATACATGTAATATGCTAGTACATGTTCTGAGGTTAATATTTTGGGTAACCAATTTTATAGACAATCAGAGTAACAGAGGACCCAGAGGTGAACCCTGGGGAACGCCACAATAGATCACCAGCATAGACCAGCACAATTTCCATGCTGGTCTATGCTGGTCAGTACTGGTTTGGAGCTGGTTTAGCCGGTGGAAAAGCTTCATGATGCTGGTCTCGTGTTAGCACGTGTAAAATAATAAAGTGTGATCTGTGAGAGATAATGTGTGAGCAAAACCAATTAGGAGCAGTTCTGTGGATGTCAACAAATACTTCTAAGGAGTTCAGAAGGATGCCACGAGGAACTATATCAAATGCTCAAAGAGAAGGAGCCATGATTAATTGGCACAGGGCTATTAGCAGGTTCATGTTACTTTGATTAGCGCTGTCTTGTTGCTGGGCTGCCGTCTGAAGCCCGACTAGAGCAAGTCATAGATACTGTGTGAACCGACAATGGGAGTGAGCTGCCGGCCCACAGCTATTTTTGGTCCTTTTGAGAGGAACACAAGATTGGCAGTTGGTCTGTACTTTTTGAGATCTACAGGGTTGAGGTTAGGTCTCTTCAATAGTGGAGAAATAACCGCTACCCTTTGAATGAGCCAGGAAATGCCAGAGGAAAGAGAACTATTTACAACATTAAGTAGAGATGGAGCTGAGGCAGAGAACAGTTCTTTCAAGGGTGGAAGTAAGGTAAAAGGAAAGGTAGATGATTTAGATGTCATAGTTCGGAGAAATTCATTCTTTTTAGTCTGACTGGGTTGAAATGCAATTTATTCTCATAACCTGCAGAAAGTCCGTCACTAGGAATCTGATATCTAATTTTTTCTCTGTGCTCTGGGTGAAAAAAGTCAAAATTATTATAACTGGAGTGAAGTTAAAAGGCAAAGTTAATAAATAATTACATTTTTAGCATTCCATCCCACCAGTAGCCACAAAAAAGACATATTGACATATTGAGAATGCTACATCAAATTACTGCCATGATTAAAGCTTGTTTTTGAATTGTTTTGGTCCATTGCTCATTTTGGCAGACATCCAGTCCACCAAGCAGCTCTTTCAATAAAATATCAGTTTTCAGAACTAGTTCACACTGCTTGCAATGTCCTTTGGTGGAGGAGGAAAAACAAATAACTGGTGAACCACTTTCAAAAGTTGAAATTTTAATTTTGCTGCAGCGCTGTGGCCCACAGTGAGAGAGTCACACAGCAGATGCACAATTCAGGTCCAATAATAGCTACGCGTATGATTGCACAGTGCCCTTTCATATGACATAAATCAATTATCTGAAAAACACTGATTGAACTTTAAAAAGATTGGAAGATTACTGTTGTTTTCTCGCAGCCCTTTTCTCTATAGTGCAAAACAAAAGCCCAGTGGCTGTTTGAAGAGTCTGAAGCTGACAAGTTTGATGTGAATTCACTGATAATATTGGATTTCAGAGACCTATCAATTATATATGAATCCCTCATATTGGCTATTTGCATATAAAAATATTTCTGCTCTAGAAAGAAAGTTAACTTGCTGAAGAAATGGTGCACAACTCAACAATGCTGCATCTAGATATTACATGCAAGGCTGCCTGCTCATGACAGTATCAATTCTTTAAATACAAAATTTTATTACTTATTAAAAAGGAAATAACCATATATTCCAACTCATTTTTTTTCTTGAAATGCAGCCAAACCTTTGTGTAGATGAGCACAGTGCTACACCCAGAACTTTAAAATTTTATGTTACCTAATCGGGGTCAATCAATTATTTAGTTTTGAATTACTAAGTATTTAATCAACAAAATACATTCTGATCAAACATTTACTGATGTAGATTAGGTCTCCTGTGAAGAAAAACGAGACTGTTTTTTCATATAAGCTTCTACTTTCATGATAGGTATTGTGTTTTACTGTATGTTTACTGTGTAGGCACAGAAATATGCCCTGATGTCTCTCTCTTATATTTTATATGCTGCTAAAACAAATCTAATGGGTGTTTATATATTTTCAAGCTTGCACTTACGCTTCATCCAAGGTGAGAATATTTACTTTCAGCCATCAGTTGATGATGCATATAAACCAGCCAGCCAAGGGCTATATAATCACAGAAACTGTCTGGTAAAAATACAGGAATAGTAACCTCAGGCCCCGGGACGCCTAGTATCCATAGCTACTGCAGGGATGAAGAAGCTGAACAAAATAGAAGCACAAACACAGTAGGATCAATATCTATTTCATGCTTCTCTAGTAAATATCATTGGCACTTTACAATATTTTGGTGCAACAGCTCCATTTTCACCACCTCTGACTACATAGCAGGATATTAGTGTGAGATTGGTCATTTACAAGCTGATGAGGCCAATTACTTTTATGCTCCAGTCAATGAATATAACACGGCATAACCTTTTCCAGTGTCCAGTTGCTTTGAACACAGCACCTTCTCAGGAGGGCCCGAATATCTTTTGGCACAGCACTATTGTGGTCTTGCTTCACCTCCACGAAGTGAAATGTGCTGTAGCAGAGTGCTACAGAGCACGTGTAAAACAATGTGCTTATGAAATTCAGCAAATTATGTTGAAATGTTTTGCTGTGTGCATATCCAGGGCATTGTATTGTAGTGGAGAACTCATTCCCAGTTCAAAGATCTAATCCCAGAGACATTTTACATAAGAGCTCAACAGTTTTCACTGTTGATGTGTGTTAATGCACGTTGATGATTTAATGGGGTTATCCTGTGGCACTGTGTTTTGTTTCTGCCTTTGAATATCTATATAGTGTTGTGTCATGTGACATCCTATTTGGTTAGCATACTAATGTTTATGTGGTGTTGAATTATGTATTGCATTGTGTGATACTCTGCAGCTGCTGGGCTCTACAGAATATTTTAATTAAAAAGTTTTTTTTTTTTTTTTTTTTTTTTTTTTAATCACATGGTATACTTTTTAGATAGCACAGTGGCTCAGTAGTTAGCACTAGGTCTTGTGTGTCTCCCCATTTTCCCCACCATTAAAATCATGTGTGGCTGCCTATCACTCCTAATAGCTAAGATGGTTAAATGCAGAGGATAAATTTCCCTATGGAAATCAATAATAGATTGTCAATGTGACACAAGACTGTTTGTTTTGGTTTTTGAAAATCTGACATTTTGGAAGCACAAGGTTTTCACCCAGCAGAAAAAAAGTATATAAGTTTGCTTGGTATATTGATTAAGCTGACATCCCTGCGACTGAGGCAGTTAATTCTCTTGTGAAACTCTGTAATACAGTCTGTTTTTGTATTCAGGCTGTCCATTTGTGTCACTGATGTGCATTAGGAGCATTATTCAGTGTTCAGTGCTTCTATAGTTACAGTTACAGCTTTAATAACTGCTGCCAAGGTCTCCAGTCCTGTACTGTTCATTTCACTATGACATTCCAGAAAGCATCCGTCCTGCTGAGGGATGATGGGAAGGAATTATTCACTGTGGCGGCTGGGGATGAAGGACACAGAATGCTACTGCTGTACTGTTTACATGAAAACCACATTTTTTCCATGGAAATCTATAATGACACAACTGATCAAATTTTAGCCTGCATTGAGAATTTCTTGAGTTTACCCAGCACTAATTAAATCGTTATGTTGGCTAAAATCTGTGTTAACTGATTGATGCCAACTGCAGGATGACATCTTCTTAATGTCAAAGCTGAAAAATAAGTTACATGCTTTCAAGGACTAATAACTTGTAAAAGTCATTTTAATGCCTGCTATAAATGTAACAGAGAATGAGGTAAACAAAGCTGTAATGTGAGCATTGATTAATTTTACAGTTGTAATTATTATTGGTTTCAAAGGTTCAGGACTAAGACAACTACTCCTGGTGTCTGGACTCGTGCCGCTGCTGAGGATGGTGGTTTGCGCTGTGACCCAGAAGAGGAATGCCGAAATACTATTTCTTAATCTGTGTAAATATAAAAGTCAATGCAAGTCTTCCTCAGTTTATGGGAGCGATAAAGAAACCAAACAGGTTGTAAAAACTGTGAGACTTTAACTGTTATCATCGCATTGTGTTGTGTCACATCACTGAAAGCGTCTCTGGGTATTCATTAATAGATGTTGCTGTATTGATTAAAAAGTTTTCTATTCCACGGGTGAACAATTACTGTGATGATGATGGTCTGTGCAGCACTCTGTTCTGTTAGATGAGGAGGCAGTACAGAAGATGAAATAGCTCAGTAATGTGACGCACAACAATGTGATGATAACAGTTATAGTACTCAGTTCAGCATAATTCACTGACTATTTCCTCTCTGCAGGACTCTAGTGATTTAGCCCTGTTGGTATCAAGACGTAATACGGGGATTTTTCTGTATGTTTTCTTTTTCACCGACTTGCTGTTGGTTGAAAAAAAAATGCAGCTGAATTGATTTTCCACAGTGTAATCCTGGGTTGTAATTCACATCAAAATGAGAACACACAAGCTCTTCAGTTTACAGGCCGGTCTGATGGCAGCTTGTGATATAGTCACGGAAATGTAATCTATAGATTGATGTCCACGGACACGAATTGTCCATTTTTTTTTTTCATAACAGCTAGCACAAATGTAAAAGTAATTTATTTCATCCGGAGGTGTATTTCATGCATGTGCCATGTATCATGAGGCAGAATAAACAGCCACCAGTCTTCGTCAGGAGAGGCGGTGGCAGATGGGTCGGGTGGGCACCAGGTTACCTTAACCCCATGGTTTTTTATGTCTAAACCTAATCTTTCCATTACCATGTCCAAATGTTTTCTGTGCCTAAACCTAATCTCTCCCCATCATACATTTTTGATGGCTACCACAATTTAGCCCCGTCAGAAAGTGGAAAATTCATGTTCATGGACACAAAAATGTGGATTAAATATCATAACTATTGCATGAACTCCCATGAGATAGCTTGAGACAAACACAGTTTTTTAAATTATGAATTGCAATCAGACATATCTTAAAAAAAAAAAAAAAAAAAAAAATTAAATTTGAATTGAAATCAACTACTACTGTCTACTGTTGGTTCTGTTTTTTTTTTTTTGCAAGTACACACAGGCAGTCCATGAAAGGTCTGATGAACACTATATATTAATGTAAGTCTTCGATATGAATAAATTGAAATTAATGACCTCACAGTGCTGAGTATGACTTCAACCTAGATTTACATATCCTCAAGAGAGCGGTACCCGAGGAAAACTATGCAAGGACTGCATCGCTTTGAAGCACCTAAACACTGATGCAAAGTCAGTGGCAAGGAAGATTAGAAAGAATATTGTTTAAACTTTTCTTCTGGGAAAAAGCCATTGTGACGGCCAGGTATAAGGATTACATAAATCATTCATCCCAAGATATCTCATATTTGACCTCATACAAAAATTCATTCTCCTGTTCTGAACCAGGTTTGGGGAGAGATGAGAACAGGTACTTGGGAGGGAAAAAAAAAAAAGGTTTGAAGTTGGAAAAAAACCCCACCATCAGTATGAGAGCCATGAGCCCTCACTCTTCTCTCCTGCATCGAAACTCCACCACTTGGTTGATGGGATCAAAGGCAACCAGTAATAAAAAGGAGACAGAAATTCAAGGAGGGCTACATGTATCTAAGTAATAAAGACTGGTGTTTGTCACTACATTTTGCAAATATGTATTGCATTTTTCCAATGTTACTGCAGTTGTGGCTGTTTGGTCTTTTTCATCTCTTTGTTCCTTTCTCTTGAAAGAGAATAGAATTCAAAATTGTCAGTGAGGGGTCTGTGTTAGGTTCTTTTTAATATCCAGAAAGCTGTTTTACTATTGCTCTCGTCCCCACAACTGCTACATAAACCTGCCAACAAAAATGGACAGATGTTTAAAGAATAAGCCACAAAATGGTGTTCAGATGGTCCATAAATATCCTTTATTTCTTTTCGCATCTAAAACAGCTGAAAACAAATCCACAGATTTACTTTGTACAATCATGAGTTGCATGATAAATACTAGTACACTATGCCTCATACAGGGGTCTTCTTTGCAGCATTGGCATATTAAAACCTGAGTTTTAATATTACTGTCATTTTTGGGGGCTACATTTGCATGATTTTTCGTGGCTGTTAAATCAATTACCAAGGTCTGTAATCTACAGCACATGCCTGGCAGGTATGCCGGCAAATGTTGCTGAAATTAATTTGATTTAACTAGAGAAGATGCACATAGAATAAGCAGGAAACAACAGTTTAGTATCCTCAGCATGCATTCATTATGCTCGGTAGAGAACTATAACATGGAGAGAGGCAGAGAAAGTGACTCTCAGCCAAGGATAGCGACATGAGCCTGCTTACTAACTACTATAATGTACCAAGTCCAGTGTACCCATGACAACCATTGTGAATGGGGCTTTTGTTGGGCTTGTAATGACACAGCTAGAGAATTGTGTCCCAATAATGGCACAAAGGAAATCCATTTGCATCAAATGACAGCAGGAAGAAGAGTTTTTCACCTTTCATTGTATGAGACTGGCCGAGTGATGGTATCTTCAGGGCTGCTTTTAGCCAACCCTGAGTGTGATAAGGAGGAGTGCTAACGTGATGGGCTGTGGTCACTTCTCTGCTTTTCAGTGCATTTTGTTGGCTTAGCTGTTGGCGGTAGAGCTTCTGTTGCTGATGCTCTTTGTCATTTGCAAATACAGTGTCATTTTAAGTTTGCCTGAAATTGAAATGTAGAGGCCATTTCTTCACTTTTTCGATAGATTTCAATCAAAAATGCCTTCCCTATACCAATATATCATGATTAATCTGAATGACATACAGACCATACATTTCTGTGTTGCCACAATCAATATTTCAACGAGGCTTCTGCATGAGTGCTTGCCCTGTATTGCAATTTGATGTCAGAGTCACCCTGGGGTGCAATATCAAATCCTGTGTATTGGTAGATGCATCTAAACTGGTATTCAAATTAACACCAAGTGAAAATGCATAACCTGTCTCCATAAAAAGAAATGGTCAGATATATTTTTCTGTTTTTCAAAGGCATTCAAAATGTTAGTTTGCAGTGCTTCCAAGTGTTTTTCTCCAATTTACATATTTTATTGGCATTGCAAAGAAACTATTTCCTCTCGTAAGAAATGTAGCATATTTGTTCCAACAACAGGTAATGAGAGGAATAACATACCATAAATGTTTTGAAATGATCAGAGAAATGTCTTTCAGCTGTTCATTGATTTCTCATATGCAATAAAGGTCTCATTGTTACTGTGATCCACAGTTTATTTGTTGCTTAAAAACACATGATAAAAACATTACATTTTAATCAATAACTACCTCTAAAGAATGCATTATCTCTCAGTGGTGGCAAGCGCTGGAGGAGAAGCAAGAGGATAAAGCCACAATCTCTCTATTCAAACTGGTATTTTTTGACTCTTTTGGGATGAAATTCAGAAAAATAAAATCTACAAAAGTTCTTTTAAAATACATTTTATTACTTAGAAACCAAAGACAAAATGTGTGACACTGACATCAGAATGGTTGTTACAGAATGCGACTGCAAGAATTAATTGCACTAAAAGCAATAAATTTAGTCAGACATGGAAGTATATTTGCTGTTCTAGTGTTGCAACAAACAAGTGGAAAAAAAAAACCCATAGCACATTAACATCAAGGAATACACTGGAATGGTAGAAATGCTTAAAAAATGACTTGCTGCTGTATCCAGAAAGAACCCCTTAAAACAAATCCACCCACCCACGCCTACTCACACATATGGGTAATAACAACGCTTTTGCAGTACGAGGAGACTGGTTAGGGCAAACTCTAATGGGAGTTGGAACATGTTCCACAGAAACAAAGCCAACTGTACTTCACAGTTAAAATCAATTTCATTATAATTGCACTATACACTGACAAAACACACACAGAAAAAGAGGAACAGACATTTAGGTACAAAACATAAACCACAATCTCAAACAGTATTCAGTTATTTGCCATTGTTTGATGTTGTTTTGGCTTTTTTGAGGATCCGGTTTAGATGTCCAACCAACCAGGTCTAACAAGGTTAGCCACGCTGAATTCTTTTGACAGGACTGAGCCAGGAATAGAAAGATAAAATAAAAGTTCCTTATTTTTTTGCCTTTATTTTTTCAGGGATGCTGCTGTCCCATCTTCTTATCAGACAATCAAACAGATGAGAGTCTCTGGGAGGCTGGTTGTGGTCCTCTCGTAATGACCTCTGTCCCAAGTTGACTGCATTTAACAGCTCTCCCTTCTTTTGCCAGCGAAGACCACACTGTGGATAAGTGCTTCTTTTAGATTTGATTCAGTTTTTAAATCAAGTCCATGAACTTAAACACTTTCTAACTATCACAATAAAATCAAAGTCCCTTAGCAGTGGATCTCATAGGCAACCTGTGTCCCAAACAGGAGACTCTGATTGATGAAGAGCTCCTCGGGGTCTGTGGTTAGGGGTCCCTCTCCACCTTCTGCTGGGTTCCTGCGAAGCCCCATTCCCCCCGATCTGGTCAGTGTCTGCACCATTTCATGGTCCAGGAGAGCCTCCTTCATGCCCTTCTGCTGGCCATATCCAGTCTTCATGGGACACCTGCCTGAAGTGGACCCCAGGACAGGCTTTGCACGGTTGAGCACATACATTTCGTGACCGTGGTCATCACGGTACTCCTCCAGCTGAGCGAAGGTGGTGGGTCCGTCGGAGTAGTCATTTACATAAAGGATGCTCTCTTCCTTGCTTGTGCAGTAGGAGCCGCCCTCTTCTTTCCGGCGCTGCTGGTGACGAGTGTAGATCATAACCAGCAGAAGAAGAGCAGTGAGGGCCAGCAAGGAGATGCCCACAGCGATGGCTGTCTGTGTGGCAGGGCCCAGAGCATTAAAGTCCATGCTCTCTTGCTCATACAGAGGTTCCTGGCTCACATCCAGAACCTCTGGGTGGTAGTAGGAGTTAGAGGAGGATGACAGAGAGTGCGAGTTTAAACGAGGCCAGAACTGAGATGAGGATGACGACGAGGACATGTTGACGGCCAAGTGAAAGGTCACTCTAGCCACACCTCCAGGGTTCCAGGCCTCACATTCATAGCGCCCAGCATGTGCCACCGTCACATTGCTGAGGAACAGCATGCCACTGCCCGTGTCTGGGTCAAAGCTATCACGCTCACCGCCCTCCTCAGTCCCACGCACAAGTCCGCGAATCTTGCCAAGTCCACCACTGGGCTGGGCTGTCACCAGTCCTCCAGTGCCAGGCCTGAAGAGCTCTCCATTGGGTCCGAGCTCCTGGACAAGGCCACGGGGCGATAATTGGGTCTTGCCATGGGAAGCCTTCCTCCATGTTACCTGAGGTTGAGGGTAGCCTGAGGCCTGACAGGAGACACGGAGGCTCTCTCCCAGGCGCACAGTCAGGTGACTGGGCTCTAACTGCACCACAGGCGGGATGCAGACTAGACTGTTGGCAGCCACTTCCACTAGACTGAGATGGGAGAGGCGAGGCGGCTCAGAGCACATCAGCCGGCGTTGTTCAGCAGAGCTCAGCAGACGCTGACCCTCCTCGCTGATCCATTTTCTCAGCCAACCCAGAGCACAATCACAGCGCCATGGGTTCTCTGGAGGAGAAGAATGACAAGAAAGATGGGGTGTGAGGTAAAATAGGGCCAAACAAGGGAAACAGGAACAGGGGATAAACATAATTGAGTGTAAGTAAGAAAAAAAAAAAAAACAATAAGTCACTGCTGCAGCATCCAGATTCTATTTTTTCTGAGTATTTTGTTTATGTTTATTTATTTATTTATTTATTTTTTGGTTTGCTCATTCTTGGCAACCATTGCATGCCTGATCATCCTGGCAAGGGGAACTCTCCCTGTGTGGCTCCTCCCAAGGTTTATTGTATTTTTTTGTGTGGGAGTTTTCCCTTGTTCTTGCTGGCCAAGGTTGGATGTTGCTTTTAATTTATTATTTTAAAGCATGGTAGTGTGAAACCCTTTGAAACTTGGCTTCATGTGACTGTGCCACTTTGATCACATTTTTAGAATTTTAGTGAATGTGCTTTATATCCTGGCAGCACTTTTTCATATTGAAATTACAGGACATTTCCATAGAAATGTGGTCCTTTTTAGCTCAGTGGACAGAATGAGGGACTAACACTGCCAAGCTTAAGCCCAAGTGTATCTATTGTTCACTAGACTTACTGTAACACCATTTTAATTAAAAACATTTACCAAAAAGTATACATAAAGTAAACAATGTGAAATAACTGAGACTGTTGCAAGATTTCAGTCCGCTTACCAGTGACTCGAAGCACTTGCAGGCTGACCAGGGGTTTGAGGGAGGAGGGTCCAAGGGTGCGGAGGTGGTTCCTGCTGAGGTCCAGCAGGGCAAGAGATGACAAGCCAGACAGAGCTTGCTCTGCTAGCAGCTCTATGCTGTTCTCCTGCAGGTGGAGTTCCTGCAGACGCTGCAAGCAGAAAATAGCAGAGGAAGAAATCTAAGTAAAGTGCAAGCAAAAGAAAAATGTCAAAAAGAGAGAAACAAAATCAGTTCCCACTCCAACTCAATCCATACTGCCATACTGTGCATCAGGGATTAGTCAGACATATTGTCAAGAATTGGATTCACATCTGTAGGTGTCATTCTATATCATCCAAACAAAAATTCTACAAGGCAATTTTGAGCAAATATGACTAATCCGCATGAAACCAACTTAGCATATGAAAAAGGCAGGCAGCTCGAAGTGTGGGTAATTGGATAATTAATGCATAGGTAGGAATAGCAAAAGCTGGGGTTTTCTCACCACACCAAAAAGATGAATCTCATTATTGTGATGTTGCTAGTACTGTTTCTGGACGTTTGATGTCTTTATCAAATCTTCATGTGACTTCTACAACAGTCATCATCATTATCAAAACCATCCATGACCTCCACTAACCCCCCTACCGCCCAACCTGGAGTCCTCTAAAGGTGTAGTCCTGGACTCGGGTGATCTGGTTGCCGGCCAGGTAGAGGATCCGGAGGTGCTCCAGACCCCTAAACATGTCTGGGGTGACCAAGTGGATGAGGTTGCCATTGAGGGCCAGCTCTAGAAGTTCCCCCTGGCTGAGGAAGGCCCCGGGCTCCAGGGCCGAGATACTGTTGTTCTGGAGATAAAGGTAATGCAGATGACCCAGACGAGACAAGTCCTGGAGACGGATCTGGACCACAGCGTTGTCCTGAAGGAAAATCGTCTTTACGGGACAGTGGGAGAATGAAATGAGCATCATGATAACAAATACGGTATACTACATTAGAAATGCAAGACAGGTGTTTTATTTTACACATAAAAGTAGACATAGTCTGTAGATAGAAAACACCGCCATGGGTTGAGGCTACATGAACATCCACCCTTTAAAAGATCTGCACTTATGTGTGGAGGATGTGGAGCTTTGGTTCAAAGTGTTCACCAAATGAAAACAACATAATGTATGCCATACAAAAAACATGGAATAAGCTATTTTAGGAGCGTGAAAATAATGAATCTGCGACAATGTAAGTGGGTTATGCAGTTTTTTTGTGTGGTTCCGTTCTCTTGCCAAACGCTGCATAGATCAGAGACCTTGTCAGCTAACATCTTTGGAGTAAAAAAAAAAAAAAAAAAGCATTGAGTGGAAGGGAATGTTTGAGTGATTGAAGCTGCACTCAGTGGTTTTTCTGTTTGATCCATAATGCATGGCAGTCTGTTTGATTGGTAATATGCTTTCGTTGGTGATGTTTTCAAAGTAGAAAACATGGGCCACAAGGTGGAATATGATTGACAGGATAGAGCCGGTGATTGAGGTTAATGGAACAATTTATGCGGGACATGACTTTCATTAATATTCATGAGCCGCTGTAATGTTGGGGGCCTCACCCCTGGAGAAAAAGATGGTCTAATGTTTAACGTCTTCTCAACAGAGGATCGGCGGGTGTGCAAGAGCCACTTTCCACAGAAGGATGAATGATTACACGCCAAATATCACAGCCCTTTCTTCGGGCTTACATCAAAGAGGGTCACGGCGAGTTGATTAACCACAATCATTTCGGGTAATAAGACTGGATCTGCTCGCTGAAAGGAAGCTAAGTGATACAAAATGACAGGCACGTGAGGAGCAGTTGCGATACGCTGGCAGTGCCCTAATTTATCATATCAAGGCAGTCGATTGGCCGGCTGACCTGAGTGACAGAGGGGACACCCTGTGGGATTTCTTTGAGCCCCAGAGATCCGCACTCCACAGTGAGGCTGTAGCAGCGGCAGCCGGAGGGACATCCCTGCGAAGGCGGTGGGAGGAAGGCTAGGATGGTCACGGTGAGGCTGGAGAGCCACAAGAGGACCATGGCGCTTTCACAGTAGGCCTCAAGGGACAAACAAAACCTGAGAAGAGGAGGTGGAGGAGGAGAATGGAAGGGGAACACAAAGATCAAAGTGAGCATCTATTACTTGCACCCTCGGGTGCAACAACAAACCTTACCAGCAAACCTGACATGCTTTTTTGCATAGTAATTTATTTCATACTTGAAGCCAAGATTGACAGTAAGTGCTGATATGATGTCTATGCAGATGACTGTGAAATGGCTATGGAAAAATGCTTAAAAAAAAAAAAAAATCCTTGTAACAAGGGAACATAAGAGTATCTCCTCGTCCCCACCTGTTTTCCATTCAGCTGTGCCTATTCAGTGGAATTGCAGCAGCTTCTATTATGGGCTTCAATTAATTAAAGATGTGATAAAAGATGTGCAGGTTGCCTCAAGGACCCCTCTCTTGTCTTTTTAATGCATGCACAAACACTCAGATGCGCTCTTTCTCTTTCTATCTCTCCCTCTCCATCTTGCAAAACACGCACACACGCGCGTACGCATGAACGGCGGGGGGAACGAGGCACTGTTTTGACCCCCACTCTCAGTGCCTCCATTTCCCTTCTCAAAGCAACTCTCAAGAGGCAAGTAACAACTATCATCTGATCAAAAACGTCAGCACTGGCTGCTAGCTGCACCTAACAGTAATCTCTTCCTTTGATATAACCCCATCACAGAGCTATTCATCCATGCGCCTTATTATTTCTATACAGCCCGGGAGGTATTTGCTGTTCTACTCAGCTGTGGACATCAAAATAGGTTCAGACTGCTGTCCAATACTGTGTGACGCCAACAGATTTCATGAAGATATGGCACGGTGGTAGACATATTATGTGACAGTGCTGAAATGTCACACAGAACCCATCATTCTGCTTCAATGGCGTTCGAGGTATTTATTGTGCTTCGCTATATGTCAGTCTCCCGCTTTGTTTTACAGAGTCTCCATCCGGCAGAGAAGCAGACATCTCATCGATCCTATCTAAAGATTCTCCTGGTTATAAAACATTCATTTGCAACCCAACAGTGTCCCTACACCCTGACAAGTCTATCAGGCTTTTTGAAACTTCTGTTTTGCTTATCCAGATGGACTACTGACAAAAGTACATGTTGCTCTGAGGGATTCCAAGATCATCCAGCTTAATTACTGGAATACACGCAGATCTCATTATGGCTGATTGATTTAAGGGTCCTGTGCCTAAAATGAACTGTGACTGATGAGTTTTTCAGTTTGCTGCACGCCTGAATCATCAATCTCCCATTCTGTCAGACTGATATCCCATTTGTGCTGTTATCTAGACCAATCCCAGTAATTTAATGGCCAAGTGCAAAACGCCAGGATCACTATTTCAGTGACTGAGAGTCCACTGATGCCGTGTTACGAGGCAAATGAGCAGTGAACACGATTTTAATATTACATGTTTAATTTAGAGTGCCTTTATGAGGATAGCCAGCTAGATTAATACAATGTGACCTATATAAGCCGTTCAATCTTCTTCTTGCAGGAAAAAGAGAGAGACACACATTAACAAAAGAATGCCATTTGCTCTCTGATGCACTAGAGCTCTCCAAACAACCATGGAAAGAAATTATGTATTTCTATTGTTGGATGGAGAAAGCGCAAAAATTGAATTTTGAATTAGGCTTTGGCCTGTCATTGAGCTTTTGTTACTTCACACAGTGAGATGACTTTTAAATAGCTTTGAATTGCTTGAAAAGTGTCAGAAGTGAATCACAGAGGAAGAGACTTTTGCCTGCCCTAGGCTAAGAATACATGCTGAAGAAAAGTGCACAGCCTGAAATGTGTTGTTAGAATATGAGCCGAACATCAATCCAAACAACACCCGACCCGGTAGAGAAAATAGCCCACGTCTTTCTCTGCCTCATTTAAATGTTCCTCTGTCTTTAGAGGACCTTAGACTCAAGTGTGCCCTGAATTAAGTCTCACAAGGTTGTGGAGATACAGAGAGCAGAATCACCTATGAGGTTATCGGGGATGGAAGTCCCGCATGATAGGAATCAAGAGGCTGACAAAGACAAAGTGACATTTAGGATGAGGTTTCTTCGAATATACAGCTGACTGCAGCTTGTCCCACAGTATTTGTTCCACTATTTCAGATTTGGCTTGCCCTGACTGTGCATGACTCTCTTCTTTTGTCATGCTGATGTGGGATTTTGGTGGTAAGAGGCCAACTTGTTCATTTCAGTCTCTGTAATCCTCTGCGGAACATGCATAATCTGCACAATCAGATGCTTGTTAGCTAAGCTGCTCTCGGCAGTGTAGACATTTTCATAGGGGGGTTGTTTCGTTCAGTATTAAAAATGAGGTCAGTAATATATCACTATTAACTCGGATGTGTGAAAACGCTTTAAATTGGATCATAAGAGCTTAATAGTGTGTACATACTTAGGAGTATTACCCCCTAAAGCTTAAGTTTAAGGACACCTATTGAAGAGACATGAGAGAGCAGATGTCAGCAAACAAATGCCAAAGAAAATCTAATGAAATGCACATCAGGGAGAGCCTATGCAATATTCAATAACCAGCAACACGCCAAGGAGCCCCTCACAAAATGCATACGTAGCCTGCATCTCTACAAACAGGGCTTTGAATTGCTCTGCGGGTGCAGCCCGGAACAGTTTGTTTATTTGAGCATTTTCTGAAATTACAATTGTCTCTTCACTGTTGACATTGCGGTTTGTTTTCACGCCCAAAACAAATCATCCTCTGCCGAACACTCGCAGCACCGACCACCGCGCGCACAAACCCACGGCATAGCAGCGTTATGATTTTTTGAGGAGGCTAGGTGTTGATGTGTCAGAAGTGCAGAGCGCAGAGCCAGAGTGCTGGAGGCAAGTAGCAAAGTTCACATCCCCGTGCTGCCACCATTGCAGGTCGGCCTCCCCCGTTGTTATGGTAACTCTTGTGATGAGGGGAAGGTCTGGTTGCGGGGGCCTGAAGGCCAGGCAAGGTTCCTGTGAGCTGGTGTTAGGCAAACATGCCCACAGAAATAGAAGCTGTCATTTCCCAGGGAAAATTGCTCACAGGAATATGAGCTATGTGATGACCTAGAGGTAAATCATAAATTTTCTCTCACTCTAACTCTCTCTCTCTCTCTCGGTGGCGTTAACTTTCTCTCTTCCTTGCTCTCTATCCTTACTCTTGCCACCCCCCCCGCTCCTCCCCCACCTCCCCCCCACCTTGCACAGGCTCCATCATTTTCCCTTCCCCATCTCTGACCTCTTTCTTTTCTCATCTCTCGTCCTTCTGGCCTGACTGACAGGTGCTAAATCATTTGTCTCAGAGCATCCCTTTGTCCACAAATAGAGTGAGGCCAAGGCACTGGGAGAACACTGTGGCACTAACCCAAGCGTAACACAGTGACTTTGAGCAATTGTCTCAACCACGCACACACATACACACCAAACCCACACACACACACACACACACACACACACAGATGCTTATATACATGCAGAGCACGCCTACATACTAACAGTTTTACACAGACACTAACCACTAGCATTCAGGGACATGGACACAGGCAGACACAAGCAGACAGGCTGATACGCATATATATAGCACTCAAAAACACACACACCCACTCACACACACACACACACACACGCATTTTTTTTTTTTTTTTTTTTTGTCAGCGGTAAAGGAAGCTCTGCACAGTTAATAAGCCTGCATTGATTTCCTTATTTTTCCACCACTGCTCTGTCCAGTTGGGCCTCACAGCCATCGATTTCCACCATGAAAGTAGGAGGAGAGTTTTGGGATTGCATGTGTGAGTGTCTGTGTAACAGAGAAAGAAAGTGAATGAGCGCCCGCACGCTACAAGCCGGGGTGCTTGTGTGCGTGCGTGCAAATGTGTGTGTGTATCCATGCATACACGTCTCACTCTCTCTCTCTCTCCATCTCTGTGTATGTATGTGTGTGTGTGCGTGTGTGTGTGTGTGTGTGTATCCAGCTCACTGTCATCGGCTACCTCAGGCAGAATGACTCTCTGAGCAGCAGCAGCAGCAGCAGCAGCAGCCTCCGAGCACTCTGCCACTTCTCCCAGCGGAGCATTTAGTCTAAAACCCTTGCTCTGTCTAGCTCTCCTTACACACACACACACACACTGAAGAACTCTTTGCCTTTAATCGGTTCAGATGGATTCCCCCACTGTGGCGAGTGTCTTCGATGTAGAGACCGCTGTTTGTATAATAAACAGGCCGACAGAGGAGCTCAAAGCATACAGAAAACATGATGCATTGAGGCGCCGATAAAGCATGTGAATATCACTCTGTCTGGTGAGCAAATGCTGGCACTTTCTCCTGGTGCTCCATGCACAGACAGCTGCACTGCCCACCCACCGGAGGAATTATTTGAAACTGAACATATGCTCTCCACTCCGGTCCAAAGTTGCAAGAATTTCTCAACAAGTTGTGTACGAGGCAGATGAGATGTGTTATGTTTGGTGCATTTCTGGATGATAGATGTGAGATTGATGCTTGACAGGGATGTAACATAAAGTATGATGACAACACACATCATGTAGGTCTGATAGAAAATGTAATTCTACATATTCTTTTTGTAGACTTTTCCTCCTTTTATGTGCTCACTGTCCAGGAAGGATTATCATAACATTACATCATCATTGCTCAAAGCAGGGGAGATTTCAAACCTCTGCTCTCCGTCTTCTCTCTCCCCCTTCTCTTTCTGTGTCTTCCTCTCAATTGGATTAACTTGCCGGCATAATTTAAACAAAACAACGCAGCCAGCGCACTGTTGGAAATCTGAAATGTGCCGTTTCAAAACAAGCAACAGTTTATGCATTTAAATGTTATTGATTTTGATATGAGATAAGCATGTAATTATTTTTACATCAAAACTAAGTAATGGAAAACGATTAGAGGCAATCATCAGTTTCTTTATATCTTTCTATCGCAAAATTGAAAAATTCTAATTATGCAAATCGTCTGACAGCCAATAAGGCTACAGCAAACATCAAAGTAACCACTGCCTGTGCAAATGTGTGTGTGCAAATGTGTGTGTGTGAGTGTGTTTGCCTGTCTTGGCCGCTAACCACCCCTCAGGTTGTAGCCCTTATCAACATACCGGGTGGCAATTTTGTTAGTTGTTATCCAGCTCTGTACTCATGTTTTGAAACACACCTGTCCGTTTTTTGGGGGGGAGTTTTTCATATTCCAAGAGAAATCTCTGTCCTCACCAACAGCGACGCTTCCTTTTAGTCTTGGTTGCCATGATTTCTTGAATCCCCTCCTCTCAAACGCCAATACTCTCTAGTCTCTCTTTCTCACTCTCTCTCACACACACACACATGCATGCACGTACACATACAATCCCCTATCCATCCCCAAGCATATTGTCAGGACTGGTTGATGCAATCGATCACAGCAATTTCATTCACAGTAGCTTCATCTGACAGGCTGTACAATTTATGAGCGGCTGGATTATGATGCAGAGCAAAAATGAGTGGATACAGCAGTTTGATACATATATTTCCTTAATACAGTAAGCCCATTCCTATTTGCAGTTGGTGGTTGTGGGGTCCTGCTATGAATTACACTACTGAAAATGGACCACACACGCTCACCTATGACTGATGCCCGCTAGGTTTTAGGGCTCAAAAGTACCATAAGTGCAGGCAGGGAGAGTGAGGTAAGAGATTCACCTCCTCCTCTATTAGGAAACAGATCGATCTGGCCTCCATTTTAATATGTTAGATAAAAGTGTTCACATGAAGAAGTTGATGTTTTATTCATGTTAAGAGCCTGATATTAGGAATGGGTGATTTTGAATTGCTGGTTTTATGGCTGATCAGTCGAAAGTGCAGGTATTGCCTGAGCAGCGACGGCATCAGTAACCGTGTGTGTGTGTGTGCATATGTGTGTCCAAAGATGAAATGACACCTGCGCCCCTGATAGCCACTGCTTGCCATCACATTTTAGCCGTAGGAGATATGCAAATAGTAACTGCTGCATTAGTAGCACTACAGTAAATGGTGAATTGTGGGTCTTTGTTGCTACATAATTGGAAGTGACAGCATATGCTAACTGCATATAATGGCAAATATAAATTTACTCATTTCTGTATGTCAAATTCTGCTTTCACATACAGTATAAAGCTAGCCTATTATCTCAAAACCGCCATATCTTAAGCCTCTTTTTGCTCATGTAGCTCTTGTTCCAGCTGTTATCTGTCATCTGCCTGGAGTATATCTTTCTCAAGACAGGCTAAAATTGGGTGCTATAAAATTACAGCCAAGAGAGATTTCACTCATCACTGTCTGGCAGACAGTAGCCAATGAAAAATTAAAGATCTCTGCGGGTGTAAGAAGTGAACTTGTCCGTATGGATCTGCCCATATGAGACAGATAAGATACCCCACCCCTCCGACTTAAACAAATGAGGGCCTATCCAGGGGCCCGCTGTTTGGGTCCACACTGCTTCATGTGCAGAATAGCAATGAACCGAGGGGATGTGCAATACAAGTCTTTCATGAAGGAGAGGGGAGGTGGAACAGTGACATTGCTCAAAAATCAGAATGGAAAATGACTGATAGCCCTGTAGAGGCTTACAGTCTGCCTGTGGTGCACTATAATGAATCTGTACCGACCTCGTTATGCTACATGATTTTTTATTTTCTCCTAGCCTATAACTTCACCATAACATTCCTAAAATATTCTTGTAGGGACTTGTAGCATGCACACAGTGCTCAATAATAATTTCATAGTGTCTTTAATATGCTATATGATATTATATCATCTTTTATGGCGTCACTATAAAACTCCTTTGCAGTAGTAAGTAATAGTAAGTATTTCTATCATACTCAAATATAATGACCTAATTTTTTATTCCTTTTTTAAACACTTATGGCATCACTACAGCATATCTATATGATGTTACTTTAAGTTTCAACATTTGCATATTATTCTTCTGAAATGAATTCTACCATGGATTTCTGCTCTGAATGTGATGTTTTCCACAAGCTATAGACAAATCTCATTAATTGCTCCAAGGCGTATCTATGCTGTGACCACATTTGTAAATGTGTCATTTAAGGCTGATTCATTCACCAGCAGGGGAGCGCTACATCAACATGGAAACTGGCTCACATAATATTACTACATACTAATAAAAAATAGCAAGACATTCTCCGTTTGAGTATTCACATGAATCGCTGATAGATGTACAGTAGGGGACGTGCTGTTGAGGATAGAGGTCTACAGCAGTGGTTCTCAAAGTGGGGTCAGGGGACCCTGTACCTGTTTGCTGAGCTAGAGGAAGATTTTTATTTCCACTGATTATGTTCCACTAACTTCATCCGCAAGAAATTAACACCAATTACAAAAAAAAAAGCAGAAGAATGACATTTCGCATTTTAGCTTTCATTCTTATCATAATTATCTCCCTAATTACAGGGTAGACAGTTCCACAGTTCAACACTACATCCGCAACAACAAACACTCATTAGTTATGCTGCCCCACTAACACTAAACATTATCGAATGGAGGTCAGGGGCCCTAACCAGCTGATAAGAACACGTTTGAGAGCCCCTGCCTGGTAGTAGCTGCACTATCCCAAACACACACAGTACCCCCTCTTCCCACCACAACTGCGACCTACCGTCTCCCTGCGTAAAGGGACACTTGATCTTGGCAGCAGTATCCTCACTCCTGACTTGGCTGGAAAGAAATGGATGAATACCACTTCAAATCACCGCAGAGCAATGAGCCAAAACATTGTTTCCCCCACCTCCTCCTCCTCCTCCTCCTCCTCTTCTCTTTCTCCTTTTTCACTCTCTCCTGGCTGGGCAGCGGTTCAGTGTCCACAGCCTGAGCTCGTCCATTGTATAAGTGGATGCTGACAGCCAGCGGAAACTGCTCGCATCTGCCAACGCTGGACGTCAGCGCTGATGATGTTCGATTTAGACTCTTATTTCCCTCCGCTGATATTGTTATGCGGCTTTTGTCCTTCTCCCCCCTGATTCTTTTCTTTTCTTTTTCCTCAGCGTCGGATGTTGTCCTCCAGCGCTGCCCCACTCGTGTAATTATCCCTGCTTGGACTGCCCTCCTCTCTCTCTCTCTCTCTCTCTCTCTCTCTCTCGGTCACAGTGTGTGTGTGTGTGTGTGTGTGTGTGTGTGTGTATGAGAGCGAGAGCGAGAGGGAGGGAGGGATAGAGAGAGAGAGAGAGAGAGAGAGAGAGAGAGAGAGAGAGAGAGAGAGAGAGAGAGAGAGAGAGAGAGTCCGCTTGTTCTTCTTCATTCACTTTCAAAACATGCTTGCAAATTGGGTGGACTCCTCGCTGCCGGGCAACGACTGTTAAAGATAACTTTTAGTGGAATTTCTGCAACGCGCCATGTCAACAAAAGCGCGCTTTGGCAAGGACAAACATCATTACAATATTTTTTTCTCTAGAAACAACATATTTGCACGAAAGCAGAACACAGTAGGCAATTTCAGCACCAGGGACAGCGGCATTGTTCACTCGCACTTGTACACTCTCCAAACTGCAACATCTGCGCCTCGCCTTTTCATTGTTACTTGAGCAACGGGCGCCTGCATTTTCATCCCCTGTACTTTTGCAGCGGCGGTGCGACGCTCTTCACAGTTTGAGGGCGATGGAAACAAATGCAATAAGTGTGGAAAACGACACAGGGACCTTAGCCCGGCTGACTCCAGAAAGTGTAATTTCTATTTGGCCAAGGGCAAGTGAATTCAAGCTGAACCGTGGTCCCTCAATATCCTGCAAAAAAAAAAAAAAAAAAAAAAGAGAGCTATCGCTCAGTCATAGCGGGCAGCTACAGTTCAGAATTGCTTGTGAAGAATGAGTGGAGCCCAATGAATTTGAACCAAGGTTACATTCCGTTTTCCAGCAATTGAAGGGCCCTGCTGTTGAGATTAGTGCCCATAAAAAAGAGCGGCTGTAACATCACGCCGGGATTACACGCTTATGCTTGCTGCACAGATTCAACAGAGTTTGGCTTTTTATGATGATCCTGTGTTCTGGGCTGCGGCTCAGCCTCGCGCGTTTCTGTCCGTCTGCTGCGCGCGCGCGCCTGTGTAGGCGCGTGCATGCGCCAGGGTAGCCAGTGATGATGATAATGATGATGATGATGATGGTGATGCTGAGTTTGTCTCACACTGGGGGGTAAGGCCTGTTGGAGTTAAACCCGAGCTGACCCACATTGAACGTCGCTCTATTATCCGAATGCGTGCGTGCGAGTGTTTGCGCTCCCGTGCCCGTATATAGCGTATATGAACGCGTGAAAGGTGCGGGAACGTTAATTTGCGTCTAATTGCGTGTGTGTTTACGATTCCGAGAGCGCTGCGGTGTGTTTGAGCGGGTTTTTAATGATCTCCTCCTACCCCCTCTGGGCCAGCACGGGCCCACGTCGACCCACATCAGTATAATTAACATCACACTCAGATGTCTGTGTGAGCAGAGGGTTCACAACGTCTCTCCTCTCATCCAGCTTTCCTTACTCCCCTCCCCACCCCACCCAAAGCCTCTCTCACACACAACAAATGTGAAATGACGTCACGCAATCTATTTGTATGCATGTGAGGTCCCATCCACGCTTTATTTGCACATAAATTGTTCTATAAAGTGTGGAAACAAGTTGTCTTTTTTTTTTTTTTTCCAGTGCCAAAGCTATTAACCAGCTTAACGTCTGCTGCTGCTGTGGCCTGAAAGAGAGGTGGGCTCCTGACATCAGGGTTGCCAGTTTGAATCCCTGGAACTCTTCCAGTGTTTGTGTGTGTGTGTGTGTGTGTGTGTGTGTGTGTGTGTGTGTGTGTGTGTGTGTGTGTGTGTGTGTAAAAACCTCCCTACCTTTTGCAGCTAGTCCCAAGGAGGTTGCTGTTATTAGGAATGTACTCTTAGTCAACATGCCTTCTAAATGAAAACATTTCTTCATCAAAGGAACAGCACAACAGGAGTTGCAGTCCCAGCAGAGGGTTTCCCACCTCCAGTATTAAAATTAGTATAACAATGCTGGTATTTTGTTGCCATTTACAGGGTCTCATTTGTTCAAAAGCTCCAAGTTAGAAAGCACACACACACATGCACACATGCACACACACACAACCACACATGCACACATTAAAATAAGAAGTGATTCAAGCACACTGGTATTCTTGCTGTGTTCCCATTTACACAGCATGTGTAAGAATGCCTCAGAACTGCATGCAAGGGAAATTGTGGAAATTGTGAGCAGCTTGTATAAGAGACACAAGCACATGCTCCTTATGAATGTGAAAACATGTAATCGTGACTGAATTTTGTTTCTTTGTTTACGAAGGTGATGGGCTCGAAATATTTTCAGAATAGCACGCAACAATAAACTTTGACGACTTGAGTCAGAGACGGAGAGACAGATGGAGAGATACACAGACCATCAGTGCAGCAATTTCCATTTGTGCGTTTTGTGGAGCCATATGAATTAAGACAAGTTCCATATAAATGTGAAAAATACACCCAGGTGAGCGAATCTCGTCTTTGTTTGTGATATGCATGGATTTGGGTGATTTTCAGAATCAGATACGAAGACACAGTGAGAGGGAGATGGAGACAGCGATACTGGGGAAATGACAATGATTTAAGGCAAACATACAAAAACACACACCGTGTAATGAGATCATCTCCCAATAAAAATCTGTGGCACATGAAAGCTTTTCAAAACAGCCTGCAAAACAACCTCCATCATGTGACAGGCAGACGTTTGTTCCACTAATCTCTGACCGGATTGTCTGATGCTGCTGAATGGAGGCTAAGAGAGTCTTATGTTATTAGGCCCCTGCTGCGTCCACCACACACTTACACATACATCTACACACACACACACACACACAAACACACACACACACACACACACACACACACACAAAAGGGCACAGAGCTGTTGTCTATCATCTTCTGCCCTGACCTTCACACCCTGACAGCTGTCATTCTACAGCTTGTCATCACTAAATAAAGGGATTAAACTGATCCAAACAAGTTCATGTGTCCAGTGGATAGATATCAAAACACATGTAGGCAACAGTCGGAGACTGTTAGACAAGATGATACACAGCAGCAGCTTATTAACACTGTGTGTGTGTGTGTGTGTGTGTGTGTGTGTGTGTGTGTGTGTGTGTGTGTGTGCGTGCATTTTTGTCTGTCAGCACACACTGATAAATGAAGACAAGAATGCACACACAGTGTTACATCTCTCTCTCTCTCACTCTGATTTTATATATATATATATATATATATATATATATATATATATATTTAGAGAGAGAGAGAGAGAGAGAGAGAGACTAAAATCAGTGCAGAGGTGGCTCCCTCTTCCCGGATATCCCCAGATGCCTTTTCATCTGTGATTCCTCAGGAAGTCCATTACTATTGCAGACGGGCGTCGTGCTTGTGCACCACAATCAATACTCTTCCATTAAGGTGATGAACAGTCCGTTTCCCCAGCCCTCTCCGGTGAAGACAAATTCTCGGGAACCAGTGATCCAAATCAGTCAGTGTGGGCATGACAGTACTGCCCAGGCAATGTGAAGGGGAAGGAGTGATTGACAGAGGGAGCTGCACCAGCTCCTCCGTGTGGACCCCGACCCTCCGCTGGCAGCATGCTGTCTTGGATTGTAAGAGCTCATGCCCTGCCGTTTGTTTTACAGATTTGGAATTGGGGGTTCTTTTTACGTATCCGGTCTATTTTAGGGCAATTTCATCATACCTGGGTGATTTTTAAATTCATCTCAGAGGTCTTGCTGGAATAAAATTATATTTTGCACTGCAAAAAAAATCCATCATAACAACTCGTTTAGTCATTTATTGTGACTGATAATCTTAAAATCTCTTTTAAACAAGTAGATAAATCTGCCAGTGGGGTGAGATTACTTCATTAGTTTTCAGTGCTGGCATACTTCACGTTACCAAACACTGGAAACATGTGTTTGTGTCAACCACTGGCTGATTATTTCACTTATTTAAGGGAAAACAAGATTTTTATTGAAATTACCCAGTTCGGGAGTCAATAAAGTATTTCTGATTCTGATCATGTGTTTTCTTTTAAAATGTATTTAAAAACAAGTTAAGAAAATAAACAAAACAAAACAAATGTACAAAATACATTAGAACTGAAGACGCAAAGATGCGGTCTACAAGATTGAACTAAATAGCTCAGTGTACAGTGAAGACATACAATACAATAAGAGAATAACAATGATTCATATAAGCTGATATTTCACCCAGTGCATGCTGGGATAGACTCCCCTCATGATCCCTCATGGAAAATGAATGAATGACAATGGAAATCAGGAGTTTGTTAATTTTCATTTCATCCCGTCATGAACAACCTGACATGGTGACTCTTTCAGCTATTGTGAAAATGAAAATCTTTCACAGTGGGATTAATAAAAGGGTTTCCTACAATATTTCTAGTGAACATTACTATCGTCACCATTTACCAGCTGACAAAACTCTGTTTGTGCTTTGATATGTAGTGGAGATGCAAAGTCACGTCTCAGAGCCAGGAGTCTCATCACTCATTGGTTCTACAGAGATGGACATGTTGTTATCACCTCAGCAAAGGCAATGCCATGTTAATTTAATAAAGCGGGTGTGGCCGTCTCTATCCTGAAACCGCTTTCCTCCAGTGTAACAAGTGACATGTTCTGCTATCCTTCGGTAATGCTAAAAGACATGCAGATTGGCAAACCAATCACCAGGTGACTGACAGGTTCACTGCGGAACATCCAGCTAAGCCAATAAAGCAACTCCTGCATGTTAAGTTAAATCTTACCGTGCGACTGAGAGCATGCTCTAGGCGCTGTTAATGCCTGGTACTAATTGCTGAAAAGCCTTAATGGCCATCATTACAATGCATGTGACACTGATGCCGTGTAATAGATGTTCTCAGAGAAAACAGAGCTGAGGGCATCATGTCGAAGGCTCTGACTGTGAACGATGATGTAGGAGTAAGAGCGGCATTATCGCCTTCAGATAATTTGATTTTCTTACAAGTAACAACGCGTCGTCATGCCTTTGTTTTCACCGAGCTGGCAATACGCACATCTGGGCCTGCAGCATGACAGTGCAAGGCTATTCAGGTCAAGTCAATTTTATTTGTTCAGCACAATATCACAAATTACAAATTTGCCTCAGGGGGTTTTACAGCAATACAACATCCGCTGTGCTTTTACTTGCACATTGAGGAAGGAACAAATCCACCCAAAATACCTTTAAAAGATCATTCCTGTATTCACTATTCTTACATCTTTTGGGATCCAAATGAGTGATAGGGACACTTTTTTTTTTAAATTGCCCCAAATTATATCCACTACAAGTGCATGTTTTTGCCACTGACAGGTTCAGATGGCTATTATAAGTGTCTCACTCAATGATGGAAAATATCCCTACAAAGCAAGACATTTTTCCTTATGTCTAGTAACATTATGTCCTGTCTGTCAGCAGCAGGTCTCTCCACTCTTGAAACCACATTTTTCTTGAGGTGAAAGTGCTCTGGTGTAGGATTTCTTCTCCTCTTTGCCTGGCAGTTTTACTGCTGGTCGAAATGGTTGAGAGCTGATGGTCGTAGTGTATGGACAGATGTGTTTGGATCCATTTGCAGCACAACTCGTCACAACTTCAGTGTGTCCCTGTGCAACAAAAGCAGTCTTTAAACTTCTAGATATAACTATGCTACGCTTCCTGGACTCCAAAACAGCAAACTTTTCCCCGTGACGCCTCTCTCCAGCTCTCATATTTCTTCTGTTGTCTTGCTGCAACAATTCTCACCTCACATGAGATTACAGAACAAGACTTCTCCTTGAGCTACACCTCTATCAAGGTGGTACATCTATTTCTGTAGGGATTCTTTCCATAATGTTGTCAGACACTAATAATAATCTGAGCCTGTCAGTGGCAAAAACAAGCACTTTTAGTGGATGTATGTTTGACAGGCGAACTTGCCACATTGCAGATGCATTGTGGCCCCTTTTGCAGCTGCTGAATTGATCTAGCTCAATGCTAGACCAATTCCAAACATTTTTGTCACTGTCAGTTATTTGGAAGCGAAAAGGTGGAAAAATAGGGCCCAGGCCCCGGAGTTATCCTTTAATGGGGGGAGAAAAGTCGGAAGAAACAGAGGAGGGATCCCTCTCCCAGGATGGACAGACGTGCAATAGATGTGTTTTAGAGTTTTAGAGTACAGCACTGAAACCACAACAGCCTAAGACCAGAGCCACGCGACCACCATCACCATGGAGACCTGGCAGGAGGACAGACTACACATGCACACAGGGGAGACTCACATCACACCATTCACATCCACGGGAGAAGAGACAAGAGGAGACATTATTCACAGAGGAGCGTGAGAAGGATAAAGACATCATTCACACAGAGAGCGAGAGTGATGTGAGAATAGAAAAAAAGGAGCAATGTGAAGAAATGTGAAGGATGCCATGTCTGCAGCTCCACACTCTCCCCTGCCGGACAAGGTGAAGTCTCCTGAGAGACAGTTGCAATAATCTATAATCTCGTTGGTAGGACAGTTCCTGGTAAATTAAATGAGACAGAAACCGACCCGCCGTGCAGTAGCAGGTCATGAAGTACCCAATTAAAAGCAAATGACTGCAGGTAAAAAGATGAGTTTTAAATTTGAATTTAAAGGACTCAACAGGCTCTGATTGTCTGACGGCAGCAGGGAGGTTATTCCTGATAGTAATAGGCCCTGCCGCCTGCTGACTTCTTTTTAATTTTGGGAACACACAGGAGATGCATTGTGGGAGTGGAGGGCTCAAGATGAAATGTGTGATTTCAGGAGATCAGAAAGGTATGATGGCGCATGCCCATTTAAGATTTTATAAGTCAGCAGAAGCCCCTTAAAGTCTGATCTTACATGGATAGGAAGCCAATAAAGGGATGCAAAAATTGGAGTAATTTGATCCAATTGTCCTGTTTTAGGCAAGATTGTAGCTGCAGCATTTTGAACCACCTTAAGAAGTAGAAAGTGGCAGACCTGAAAACAGAAAACAGTATGAAAAAAAAATTCTCTGCAACACCTCAATGATCCAATTGGAGAAAACACACCACTATAACAATCCCTACCAGTTCCCTTTAAATTGACAGTTCAGCCTTGAACTTGGGGCGAAAACACTCACAGCTGTGAGACTCCGACTCCAACTCACCACACTCTTTTCTGCTTGTAGTGGGTGCATGGCCACCTCAGGATGAAGGACTGGTTATGTAATTATTTTTTCAGTCAGATGTCAGATGACCCGAATAACAATGAATGATGGTGTCACGCTGCTGATATGCAGGATGCTGCTGTACGAGAGACAAGACTGGAGGACAAACAGCCAGTTTAAGCCGTGTGATGTGCAGATTGACCCAAGGCAGAGCAGCCAGAGCCCAGCCTTGTGTTCATTCACTGGCATAACATATGAGCATCCATGCTGACTTGTTAATTAATGCGTGCTTTTATTAGGTTTCAGTGTGTGGAGGACTAACAGTTTGCTTGCTGTGATACTGTGTGGTACTCATATTTCACAGAAGGGAAAGAAGTGAGGGAAAAAAAAAAATAACAATGGCCCTGCAAGCTGCAAAATCACTTTCAACAATGGTGTCAGAAAGGCGACTTCACAGTTTGGAAAATGCCCTCCAGCCATCCCTGACAAGGCGCAGGCTGTGCCACACATGACGGCGGTGCTGTTTTGAGGAAAATATGGGGTGCACACAGGGTCACGGTCAACAGTTAGTCCTCTATGGCCCTTAATGAATAACTATGAGTCAGTTCTCAGGGGCTGTTTTGACATTTGCCTCGTAAGAAAACAGGCGTTTATGTGAAGCAGTCTTTGAATCATGGCACCAATTCAGCATCAAGATGTGCAGTAGCAGACAACACAGTTCTGTGCTTAAGCAGTTACAATTTAAAACTGAACCGCAAATTCCTCTGAATCTCTGGAACGCACATCATCACAGCTGGCACACCGTTTGCATTACAGACTGATCACAGTAATTCACAGCTGCCACACTCAAGACAACTTAAATCAGTTTCCGCCAACACCAGTTGCATCAGTTTGAGGTTGTGACTGGAATGGGAGCCTCATTGTTTTCAAGGCACACAGAGCAGCAGGCACTCTGCTAAGGCACGATCCAGGAAGAAGCCTCTGCCAGGGGGAGGCCAGCTGCTTGAATGTGGCCAAATGTTTGTGGTTCACTGCAACACCCACCATCATCCCACAGCACACCAGACTGTCCTGTCTGAGGATACTGCACACATCTGATGGCAGAATTATGTGGAAGACAAACAGCCAGCAAAGAGGAAACAAAGGTGTGTGTGTGTGTGTGTGTGTGTGTGTGTGTGTGTGTGTGTGTGAGAGAGAGAGAGAGAAGGGAGTGAGGGTGTGCTGTGTGTGCTGACACTCCCAGCAACATCACATTTATCACTTCAGCTTTATGTGGGGCTGTGTGAACTCACATGGCTTAATCCTGTTACCTGTGAAGGATGTTATGGCCTAATTATTAATTATTAATGTCAAAGCTGTGCCTGTATTATCTAGTTTTATATGTATAGCCACACTGTCCTCTGCTGGCTGAATGTGGAAGTGCATAGGGTTGCATAAGGGTCACTTATTGAATGTAGCCGTTGGTGTTAATTTTTCACACTTAAGGCTATTTCAAAACATAAAATCCAGGAATGACTAGAGCGATACGGATTTTTCTAAATGCTGATTGTTTTAAAACATCCTCTGAATTCTGTTATAGCATGCATGCATGCGGGGGCAGCTAATTTGGTTAATAGGGAAATTATTTCTGGCTGCTATAGGGTACTAGAGGTCAAAGGAGGATGGAAAGTGTCATACAAATTAGCACGCTGTCCCCAGATAAGAACAGCAGGCATCAGAGTGCAATATCCATATAGAACATTTCCAAATTTGCAGGATCCAAACCCTCATAAGCTCTTCTGGAGGCAAGTTAGGTACAGAATGGCTACTTCTAAAAAGGCATGGCTAAAAAGGCATGGCTAAAAAGCTGCGATTCATTAGATAGATAGATAGATAGATAGATAGATAGATAGATAGATAGATAGGTATACTTTATTGATCCCAGACTGGGAAATTCACAATTATGCCACAGACCCCCACTGAAAACGATTTTGTCCGAGGGAACCTATCATGAAAAGATACTTTCATTTGCAGCAAGTATTAAATTGTTTAGATATCACACTTGGAACACTTACAAATGAGTTTAAAACAAAATGTTGAAACACTCACTCGTATGTTTCTTGTACTGTAACCATTCATTCATTCATTCATCTTCTAAACTGCTTATCCTCATTAGGGTCGCGAGGGGGTGCTGGAGCCAATCCCAGCGCTCATAGGGCGAAGGCAAGGAAACACCCTGGACAGGTCGCCAGTCCATCGCAGGGCAGTACTGTAACCATGTCTAGTGAAATTCAACTATTCCTCATTTATTTCTAAGGACCCCCTGGAAGCACCTCATGGACTGTTTGGGGTCCCCAGACCCCACATTGAAAACCACTGATGCAGGCTATGGGGCCACCTAATCCCAGACCAAGTCAAGCCCTAAACAAATTGAGTCCAGCTGTAGTCAGTGCAGGGAATTTGCACTGCGTTGCGTCAGTGCAGTTTAAACTGAACTGAAATTACATTACTGTTACAGCAGGGGTTTTCAAAATTGGAGCCTGTGCACCTCCCCTCAGACAAAGCTTAGAGAGCCCCCCTTATCTTAGAAAATAAATAAATAAAATACACTCCAAAGGCATCTATTAATTTTTCTGACCCATGGGTAAGTAGAGAAAACAGTAAAATTCCCTAAAATCATGTCTCTAACCAAATGACAGACATCTAGGTCCATCTCATTTTAATACCCCTCCTCACAGCCACTCAGATCTGTATATGGCAGATCTTACTGAATGACATAAAGTAATGCTTTAACTTGAATGACTGCAAGTCATGTTACTGACTTTCAGACAAGTGAAATATAATATATACTAGATGGACAAAAGTACTGGGCCACACCTGTTAATCCTTGAATACCAGGTGTTTCATTCATTCTCATTGCCACAGGTGTATAAAATCCAGCAGCTAGCCATGCAGTCTGCCTTCACACACATTTGTGAAAGAAAGGCTCATTCTAAAGAGCTCACTGAATACCAGCGTGGTGCTGTAATAGTAATGTAATAGGATGCAACAAGTAAGTTTGTGATATTTCTTCCCTCCTAGATATTCCACCATCAGCTGGAAGTGGGATTATTGCAAAGTGGAAGTGTTTAGGAACCACAGCGACTCAGCCACGAGGTGGCAGACCACGTAAAGTTACGACGCTCTGCTGACTCAATAAATGCATGTTGGATGGAGGTGTATAAAACACGCTGCCAGTGGAATCTGGAGCAGTGGAAACGTGTTCTGTGGAGTGATCATGCCTCTCTATTGGGGGTCTGAAGGACGAGTCTGGGTTTGGTGAACGCCAGGAGAACGTTCCCTGCCTGACTGCATTGTGCTGACTGTGCAGTTTGGTGGAGGGATGATGCTGTGGGCTTGTTTTGCTGGGCTCGGCCTCTAATGCTTCAGCTCACCAAGACATTTGGACAATTCTCTGCTTCCAGCTTTGTGGGAACAGTTTCCAACATCAGTGCCTAACCTCACAAATGCTCTTCTGGATGAATGGGCAAAAATACCAAAATGCCAGATGACTTCTAAACCTTTAAGAAATCATAATTAAGCAGCTGAAGCTTTCAACTTCTAGCAGTCTGTGTTGGCCTAAACCCCAGAATCACCACGTGGCTACATTCATCAACAAATTGTTATAAGCTGTAGTTGCACCTTTAGAGTAGCATTCAGAAATGTTTACAGATGGTTTAAAATGTATCAGCCATTTAACAAGGTATGGCAATTATCACTTGCAACTTTATAATAGCTATCTGGCCAAATCTATTTTTTGGAATTTCAAATTTTAGTGAAATATTCTGCAAAATAAATCTCATGTATTATGCTATGGAAAGGAAGAGCTGTGTTTTGAAAAGTGTAAATGGTTATGTATGATACAAACCTTTTTACACATGACACATAATAATAATAATGATGACGATAATATAGCTTGGAATTTGTAATTTATTTCTCAGATGAATTGAACCTACAGGAGACATGAACCATGTTGTCTTATGGATCAAAATTGGCTCTGCAGCTCCACCTAGTGGACAGACTACAACACTGCCGGTCCAACCTGTAGAGTGACTTTCTGCTCACACTCGACTAGGGGATAAAAAATTATTAATAGATAATAGAGATTATGTATAATATAAAAGATTCCTAGTGTTAAAAATTATGTATTTTGAACTGAATTATTAAGGAAAGAATCAACAGACACTGATTAGGCTTGCTTGACTTTAACAAAAACAGTGTTTGAAAGATGATTGATTGAAATATGGTGAGTTTTTTTTTTTTTTTTGTATTTTTTTGTTTGTTTGTTTGCTTTAATCCCCGTGACCATGACACCACACTCATGACATAACACCACAGCGCACTGATCTTTAAAATAGATTTTATTTACCATTTTGTAATTGAACAGTTTACGATATACAGCTGACAGGACTAAGACATTTCAATGGATTTTGGCCCTAAAGGTTGAAGAACAAGAAGAACAGACATGGTTAGCTAGATAGACAGATAGATATGATCGAAAGTACCAGAAGAACTGTGTTCTCTTCATTTGTGCTTTTCCTCTCCTTTCCTCCCGTGAAAAGAATTTACATTGGCTTAGCAACAACACAGCATTCATCTACTGAAACTTGTACACTGTTTTTCCCCAGCCAAACTACTAAAAAAACATTATTACTTGACTTTTTTTTGTACATATTTCAAAATGGAAGTGTATTATTATTATTTATTATTATATTTTTTTTTCCTGTTGCTTATAAAAACAAGTGATTTCTTTAAAGTGCTGAAACATGAGACATTATGCTTATGAGTAGCAGTAAGAGATTCAAGAGGTCATTTCTGCAATTTACACCGAATTGCAGGGAGAAAAAAAAAAGAAAAAAAGATAAAAATCACAGTTTTCTTTTTAGTACAGTAGAGGAGTTGCACAACGAGTTTGTGTACAAAAATGGTCAAAACCTTGTAGTCCACATTCTTCAACATCCAGAGACTTTCTCAGTGTGAGGTGATAGTGAGCAATGGTGTTATTAGTATATCCAGACCTGGGTCAGTTATTAATTCATGCCATTCTCCATTAAGTTGTGTGTTTGCGTTAGCCTTCTCAGAGGCTTTGACTCCTCTCAATCCTTGAAAAGCAAACAAATCCATTTCAAATAGTGGACCCGTTGTCTGGCGTGTATACAATGTCATAAGGTTGCCTCACAAAGTCTTATGCACAAACCAGCAGACTTTTGAAGTGACAACTTGACGTTTTGACACCGGCAGCACTATCTACCAGAGCTGGGTGAGGACGAATGTGTATCAGCAGGCTGATCTTGGAAACATGGGTCAAGTGTGAGGACACTGTCGTATTCTGAGTCTGAAACAGTTCATGGACGTGCTGATGGGCCCTAAACCATATTGATTCAATCTGCTGTTCGATTTTACATATTTGTTTAAAATACACCAACCAGATTGAAAAAGCCAGGCTGCTTGGGGGAAGGGCCGCCGAATGTTGTAAACAGATTATAAACAGAGTTAGAGTTGCCCTGTGGTACACTCATATGTGCGACACCGCTTTGAACGATATACACTGTATGACTCTTGGCACTGCACTGTGTAAAATGAAGTACATTTGATACTGTTAAAAAAGCACGGCCTAGCTGCAGCTGCTACCTCCACCAAGCTCACAGTAAAAACTAGTTCAAGTTTCGATCCAAAGCTTTTTGTTTGGCAATGCTTTTGATATCAGCTGGCTTTTTCTTATACACATTTGTCTACATCTTTAAAAAGACAGACAAAAAAAAAAAGAAAAAGAAAAGTAGTGTCATCAAACATGGACAAACAATTAAAATCTGAAGATAAAATATGTAGGTTTCTTTCTCCTTTCTTTTAGTACAAAAGAAAAAATCTTTTAAAAGGTATACTGTGTATATTAGCAGAATAGGACTTGGCTAGATCTGATGAATTAGAAGTACATTGACATCAATATTTAAGACTACGCCCGCTCTACATGCAGGCTCAGCAGTAAGAGCTAATCCACTACACACAGAGTACACGATACACTCGACGCTGGCTAAATTACACTACAAGAAAATAAAGCAATCGAAAACAAATGCAAAAATGAAACAGTACCCCTCCCAAAAACACGCCTACCTGCCCACCCCGCCCCGAATAAAAACAAAGAGAAACACACACACATACACACACCAGTCCGATTATTATTATTATTATTTTTTTTACATTACTGTACAAAGGGAGGAATAGTTGTGAGGCCAGCAGAGATGTGAGGGATGGGATAAATAGAGGGATAGCGTGGTAGCGTTGTGGCTAAGCTTCACTCACTACATCAACAACACAGAGGACAGGCAGTCACAAACAGGAAAGCCTCAGCTACAAGCAGTCCCACTTTACAATGGGAGCAATAGTTTTGTATTCACTTTTTTTTTTTTGTCAGCAAATGAAAATTCACTGAAAACTGAATTTTTCCTCGACTTGGAATCCCAAATGCAATGGCATGAGAAGAATCGGAATAAAAAGAAACAGCATTTATATACAGTGTGCAGTTTTCATTAGACACCACCGTTATAGAAGTTTATGTTCCAACCCCGAACTGCGCCTGCGTTAAAGATGGCGTGGTGTGGTGTAGTGTTTGGTAAAGCACCTGGTCTTGTGAGAACACAATTTAGCTGATTTCACGAGGACGTTTTGCGGTAAAAAAATGAAAACCAAATAAAAGTGTTCACAAGGTTGTTCAAATGCCCTAAGACTAGTGCGACCGGTTAAGACATTTCCAGTAGCTGCAGGCCAAACTTGACATCCATGGTGCACACCTATTGCCATGAGCTACTACAAGTGCACCAGGTCTCCAATGTATAGAAATATCCTGCATGTTTCCATAATCTGATTACTCTTCTATACAAGTCTGTTAAAAATGTGGTCAGAAAAATGTGTGCTTGCTTTGAGAGCTCCACTATGTGCTTCTAAGAATCATTCTATCATTTTTTTTATGTGCTTAATGTTGACTTATTCATCATTTCCATTGTCTTCATCTTATCAAACACACACCAGAGTACAGCTTGTGCCTGTTGGTGCTGCGTGTATCTCAGCTGTTGCTGCTTGGATCTCCGCTCACACACTTTGATTTGTTGGCTGCATTTAGTTTCCATACAGATTACTGTTGTGCCTCGACTACCCTGAGTGTCAGAATCAGGCCATCTTGTGGTCTATTGGAGCAACTGCACTGTCTGAAGTTAATGATCACTAATGTCTTCAAAAACATGACTAGTGAGTGAGTAAAAGTGCCTACATTTGTACTGATGAAAAAAAAAAACAAAAAAAACAGGCTTAGTCTGACGGTGTGTTTCACAGAAAGTGCAGAGCCTGACCTGGCGCAGCTGAATCCAGCAGCTTCCTTGCTCTTGAAACTAAACAAATACAGCAACCTGCTACCGCCTGAGCAGGGCTCCCAAGACGGATGAGAGGACCATCTGATCTTCGAACTCCCTGTGACACAGATTTGGCCTCCATCTGTGTTACTTTTAATATGCTGTTCAAATAGCCACGAAACAGCCTGCTTTTTGTGCCCTGAACAATTCAGATCTTCCTGCCGGTGTAAATCCACCCGTAGACCTAAAAATCATTGTTCTATTGTATGCTGACTGGACAAAAATGGTCTTTCAAATACAATGCCTTTGGGAAACCTGCCCACCAAACGGCCTGCTCTCTATCCTATCACACCCTCTGACAAAACAACAACAACAACCAAATCAAGTCATGGATGAGGAAACAAGGTTATTTAAGATTCTGTAGCTTCTTTACAAAATAAACAGATTTCATCTCGCTTATAATTATTTACTATGGTACTTTACAATAATGAGAGGTAAATAAGACAATTCTATTGAGAGAAACATACTATACAACTACATTTAAACTACATAATTCAGTTAGGATGACTGTTTCTAATCTGTATTCTTCCAGGAACAAGCTCCATCTCAAGGCCAATGGCCTCTCCTCTCTGTTGTAATTATCCAGTCACCCACCAGCTTGGCACAGAGCTTGAGAAACAAAATATTTGTAAATGCATTTAGGATTCCACTGTAAAGACACTGAGGTCATACCAGCCTCTCTGATACATATAGAGTTTTGAGAAAAGTGAAGAAATTTCCCACCTACTACTGTTATGGCACCGATATATAAAGTTCATGCATGTTGAACATGTTTTTGGTAACATGCCTTGATGGGGCAAATTGCTACAACTTGTGGGAGACACTGACTAAAAAGACACGCACAGTGGTGTAGTGGAGGGTATACGCAGATATCTATATATAGATCAGCCAAAAAGCCATTTAAATATGTAGAGGGGTGTACCCGCTTCCTCTTTAGTGACCTACCTGTCTACTTAATAGTATACCCACCTCGTCAATGACCTCTACACCACTGCACACGCACCACCTACTGTATGATCCTTTCCCTATGCTAGCTGCTGCTGTCACCAGCCAAGATCCTCCTTCTCATGCCACATCCCAAAATGCATTTCACTAGAAAAGAATGCCTGGAAGACTTGAAAAGAAATGGCACTTATATACAGAGTTGCATCCACCTGTTTAGGTGTGTGTGTGTGTGTGCACGCACACGTGTGTATGTGTACTATGTATCTGTGTGCGTGTATTTGTATTGGCATTGGTTTATCTAACAATTAATGTTAATATTAGGTGGTTTTAATTAGGAAAGGCAAAAGAATCCACTCACTTTTCTACATGGTATGGGTGGTTTAAATTCCCCATAATCTGCACAGCCCACCGTATTGAAACAAGGTTTCCACAGGTAAGGAGCAATGTCGAACGAGAGAGTGTAACCTCAATGGGACCCTGAGAATGGGCACTCAGATCTCTTCTGCCTCTGTTAAAACACTGGAAGCAAATATGCTTTGCATGTGCGTGTGCGTGTGTGTGCGTGTGTGTATGTGTGTGTGTCTGTGTCTGCATGCGAGTGTGAATGTGGAGGCAGAGAGCACATTTACTGTACGCTGATATTTCTCTGCCAATTTTGGTAAAAACTTGGCAGAGAAAAAAAACAGAGGAAAAGAGGAAATTTTCACAGAAAATTACACAGAAAATTTTAGGGTGTTTATTATTTAGGGTGCTTGTTAAATACTTGTGCTCTGTATAACGTTTGAAAAGAAGCAGCATACAAACAATAGGCTTAGACTTAGCTGAGATTGACTACGGTTGAGGTCACTGTGTGCCATAAAATGTACAGTAGATTCCAAGCAATGCCCGAAATGAGAATTCATTAATATGTTTGTTCATATGATGTGGTTGAGTATATCTACCTTTTTTTTTTTCTGGCCATTGACTGCCGCTGAATCTCATAGATCAGCTCAGCGTTAACACCAGCTGTAAGTGGCCAGTGCAGTCATAGCATACCTCTCTCCTCAACTGTCACTGGAAAGTTGCCAATTCCAAATCGACCCAGCTAACAGAATAAAGGAAAAAATGGTCTTCCACTGTTGTGCTACTAAGTTGCTGCACGCCCTAAACAAACCCTCGCAGCCAGTATTTCAACACAATCTAACTCCAACTGCATATGTAGATGACGCATACAAGTTTTACAAAAAAAAAAAAAAAAAAAAAAAAAAAAATGAAAGGAAAAACAAACTGCAATATTAAATTATGTGAAACCAACAAATAAACCACCCCCTACAAAAATCTTTTGGATGATGAACCATTTTTTTCTTTCTTTCTCACTTTTTTCTAGAGACAACAAACAGATAGACAGAGGAGGTTAGGATAGACATAATAAGCCCTTACAATATGTAAAGGTCTCCAGCGAATGGGATCTCCCCCACAGAGGACTGTGGGAAAGTGGGGTGAGGAGAAGTGAGGGCTGAGGATGGAGGTGTGGGGACAGGGAGGAAAAAGGAGGAGGAGGAGGAGGAGGAGCAGATGGTGGGGCATGGGGCTGTGCCAGGCAGCACCGACAGAGCTGGGTGCCCTCTATGCGCTGGAGGTGGGGTTGTTGTGTGTGTTGGTGGAGCCGTTGCTTCCCTGGATGGTGAGGCTGATCTCATCCTTCCTCTCTTTCTCCTTCTCCCTCTCCTTCTCTTCCTCTTTCAACTCCTCCTTCTCCTTGAGGGGACGAGCATCCACGTTGTCTTCGGAAGCCATCGGTGCGTAGCGGCCTGTCCGATGCTCCTGCAGCGCCGGGCCCCACTTGGGGTGTGACCGGCATGCATTCTTCAACCGCTGAGCGAGGTGGAGGGAGCAAAGAAGCATCATTTTAATACAAACTATTATGATGACTAGCGGTTTTGCTGCTTTTAAATCACTTGAGAGTATAATGTCAGTGTTAAAAGTACAGCATAATTCATTCATGCTGTAATGTGGTCACAAACAACAGTTGTGAAGAAACAATATTTCTACAGAAAAATGATATTATTAAAAAATAAAACTCAAATTACATTAACTGAATTGTAATTTACATCACACTACATAAATCATACATGAATTTATTGTGTGGATATTTGTGTGTGTGTGTGTGTGTGTGTGTACATATATATGTATGCAGGTATGACATAGTACTGACATAATACTGTATTTCTTTTTTGACATTATATAGTATCCATAGTATCTTAGTTTCCAATATTAGGCTTTAATTTTATACAATATTCATGTATTTGAGGAATTTCAATGTCATAAAAAAGGTGTTGTCTTCTACTGCTGACATTAGAGGTGTTACAGAGAGCCAGAGAGACCCATCCTGACAGGAGAGAGAACGGCAGGGAGGCACTGTACCTCTCTGAAGGTCGCTCCTGGTGACTTTGAGATCTTGTAGAGGGCATAGATGGGTATGCAGATCACAGATGACATGGCCATGGCGAAGCCGATAGCCAGGGACCAGCCAGGATACACATAATCATTGTAGGTGATGGGCTTGTACTGGATCACTGTGAAGATCAGGATGAACTACACGGGCAGAGCACAGTGAGAGAAAACAGATATAATGAGTAACTGCTTGATCATCTGCAAACCTGTCAACATTAGGGATATCCAAGGGAGATTTCCTCGGCATAAACTCTCTATTGACAAGGTTCCTGACAAGGTGTAAGAGTTGTAAATGGTTTGTACAAATACAGCTAGCTACAGTTAGCTACTGATTATTCGTGAACTGTTAAACTGAATGAGTGCTTATTATCCACAATGCTAGTGTGGACATTCAAGACCAAAAAACAACTAACCTGCTTCAACTCATGCAAACCTTTAAGCTACTGCCTCAACGACTGCTTGAGCTACTACCTCAATGACTGCTGCAGTTATTGATTCAATGACTGCTTCAATGAATACTTCAGGTACTGCTTCAACGACTACTTCAGGTACTGCTTCAACGACTACTTCAGGTACTGCTTCAATGACGGCTACAGCCACTGCTTCAATACTGCTTCAACATCTGTGCCAGCTACTGCTTCAAAGACGGCTTCAGTGACTGTTATGTAATGACTTACATGGCCTGTCCTGTGGTTTTTATTACCTAATTACTGGTAATGATGGGATGTCCTCTGACTGCTTACTGCCATGTACTGTTATGGGCTCTCCTGTAATTGCTTACATCCTAGTAAAGACCTATAAACACCCAAACAACCACAAAGTTAGCAACTGCTTAGTACATCTCACCTACAAACACCCAAGCAACCACTTAGTACACACTTGCAACAGCTAATACAACCTTTAGCATTATTATAAGTCCATTTTCTACTAATACTGCTAGTGGAACTACTACCTGTACTACTGCTACTATTATTAGTTCCAGGGACATCAATGCTTAATTAATGAATGATAAAATATGGAAAATAATTTAAAAATAATTTAACCCATCACATTGGCCTCGCCTTGAATTGTAGGACATTAGGTGAAGTTGTTTCAAGTGAACACTAGAGGGTGCAGGTAATCTATTTGTGGCAAGCCTGTAAACCTTTGCAGAAGAAAAGTCAACATGGCAAAAAAAGGTCCAGTGAGGGTCCAGAGATGCAGCATACTTAACAATGAGTGTGGAGTGCAGCTTCTTATGTTTCTTCTGTAAATTAAATCACAACTGTATGGTGCACACTGGCAACAGTGAGTAGTAAAAATGGACATTTTTAATACGAAAAGGCTGAAGGTTGTTACTTTAAAAGAGATGGTGACAAAAATCATCACTTTACCAAACAGCAGGAAACTGTACAGTCACAGTTTTGACTTAGTGTCCCTTGAGAGCAGAGCATTAGACTGTATAGTGAAATGAAAGAGAAAACAAAAACCCCTGAAATCTGACCAGTAATCCACAACAATGAATTTCTTGGTTGGCCAGCAGCTTAGTGGACTAATACGCCTGCTTGGGAAATACCATTGATCACAACTGCATGTATTCATTTCCCAGTCAGAGAGACTTTCTGTTAGAGGTTTATATTGGGAACAAAGCAACACTAGCCAAACAGATTAGTGTTGATTGGAGCTAAAATGTAGGTCAGGTCCCCAACAGTGTGTCAGCAACACAACAAACTGAGGGGCTTACCCTCAAAGTCCCTTATATTGTTTTGAGTCAACGTGTTATGTCCTGTGTTCAGGATGTGTGAGAAGGAGTGTATGTGCGTCCACTTACGGAGATAATGACAGGAGAGATGAATCTCCAGCAGACCTTGAAGAAGAGAGGAGGAGGGAAGCCCAGCATCATCTCTACGTCTTTAAAGTAGTTCCGGTGACCTGCAGCAAAAGCAGCACAGTTACTCTGGTGTCAGGGGAGGTCGAAGAAATTCAAGTTTAATTGCTTCTGGCCGTTAAACTTGATTTTCAGATTAGATTGTACGCCCTGACAATATTTGAACAGGATGAAAACAGACCTTAAGGTGTGGCTCTCTGCCAATCATGGCACAGTCACCTATCACTACAGAATGGGAACTACAAGGGCAAACTATGGCAATCAATTCATTTATTTAATTTATCATTTCCATGTACAGTGTTGTCACCCTTACTCAAATATGTCTTGTGGCTGCATTGCATTCTAGTATATTAAGGCTAATGTCAGTGGAAACTGGTATCTTTAACATCAAATATTCATTTTTACTGTTGACATTGACATTAAACATAGCTGACACATTTTCTGCATTCAAACTTTACTTGTCTGCATTTGGCCAGTTGTCAACAGAAAAACATGGAAACAAAACAATTTTTGTACACTGTTTTGGGGTTCATGTAATAAACCTACATTAGATTATCTTCTTACCGTAAATATACATGATGCAGATGCACATGATGCAGGAGATGATGACCAAAGAGAAACTAGCAGCATAGTTGTCCATCAGTAACAACCAGTAGATTCCTGCCTAAACACAGATTGCATACAGGGAACAGGTCAATACTGAAAATTCATGAACAAACTGGAAGAGTGCACTATGTGAAGTGCAGATACTCCATGTGTACCTCCTCTTTCCTGGACTATAGGCTACCTTATGTACTAAACAAAACTTTGGAGAGACTCTGCAGCCAATCATATGTTTAATTTACGTTTAGTATTTTCTTTTTGTCTTGGTATCTGTTTCACTTTATTATACACATTATACCGGTCTGGAACCTATACCTCATGAGTCATTTCTGCCTCGTTGCCAGATATCATATGGCTTTTGATAGAAACTGTGTTTCAAAAAGCAAAGTAAAAAAGCAAAATTCAGAATTACTACTAAAGGTCTCTCTCTTTTTCTCTAACACACAAACACACACTAAAGAACTGCAAATGGTCCACTGACATATGAAACAGCGATGCAACCGATTTTAACCCCCTGCTCCGACACTTTTAACAGTGTTGTTTTCCTGTATGTCTGCTCTGAGTCCTGTTGACTTCATTAAGGAGCAGTGCAGCGACCCAGATGTATGTGAACAGAGACAGAGAGGAAGACAGCAGCGGTAGAGTGAGCTGGACAGTGACAGAGAGCAGAAGTAGCAAAAAAAAAAAAAAAAAAATGTTTTGCAAAAGTTCTGAATCACTGCAACCATGAGAGGGTCGTCATCATACAGGCTTGACTGTACACGAATTTTAGGCTGATAGACACAGTACTTTCAGAGATAAGCCGTGGACAGAAAGACAGACAGGACCAAACACATGATTCCCTCTAGGCTACACCTGGTGGAGATAATAACTAACTAAATAAATAAATAAAACAAATTGTGTGTGCATGTTTGCAAAGGTGTACTTTTTGGGGCTTACCTGTGTCGTTAGTGGAACTCCCAGTAGGAATCCAACAACAGCCACTCCCAGCGTGACTACAGTCTTGTGCTTCATAATCCAGTCTGTGCCAATCTCATCAACAATAGCCGTGACCAGCGTCTCCAGCAGACAGAACTACAACAATGGCAAACACAAAAGGTCAAAGGGTATGGCAGAAAACCCTCCAGTGTGCCACACATACAAGCTTGAAGTATAGGTAGGGGATATCAACTAACACAGCTAACGCTACCTTATAAGGAGCATTTTCTGTGTTAACACTGTTATCACAGTATTACATATAAACAGTCAAACACTTCACAAAGCCCTCATGAAAATCACATCGCATTATACATAACACACATGAGAGAAAACTAAGGGAAAAAAGACAAGACACAGGCAGAAATGGCCAAACATGATCATGTGTATGAGTGTGTTCACATGAGCCTCACCTGAGTCCCCAGTCCCAAAAGGATGAGCATGAAGAAGAAGAGCAGGGACCAGAGTGGCGAGATGGGCAGCAGAGTGAGGGCTTCTGGGTAGGCCACAAAGGCCAGCCCTGGGCCGTGATCGGCCACCTCGGACACGGGGACGTTCAGGTGGTGGGCCATGAACCCCAGGATGGAGAAAATGACAAAGCCAGCATAGACACTGGTTGCGCAGTTGGTAACACTGATAATGATGCTGTCCCTGTACATCAAGAGAAAAAAAAGTATATTAATTTGACACAAGAAAGTGACAAAATGCAGTTGCTACTAATGAAGTTGAAAATAATGAAGTTGAAAATGAGCTGAAAAAAGTTGACAGAAAATATCTGTCATCAAAAATTCAACAGAGTAATGTAAACACATCACCAATACCATCACTACTGAGGGCGCTATTGGAAATGACACCAACTGAGTAACTCTTAACGACTGACCAAACTACATCACAGATTTGAAATCATGTGAAGGGCATTTTCAAATGTAGAGAGCATTATGTACTGGCAGCACAGTTGTAAATACTGTCTGTACAGGAGGCTGAAGATGAGAGCAGAGAACTGCTGAGTATATAACTTGTTAAACTGCTTTAAGATACAATTAAGCAGTTGCATACCCGCCATCTGCATATCTGTTTTACTGATAATAATTCCATCTATGCAAGCAGAGAGACAACACAGATTAAAGTAAAAAAGGCACCGATTACAGCCCAAATCGTATATTTTTAAGGCTACATTTAAGATTATATTAAGGTTATGGATGCGATACAGGGCCACAGTTTACATTCAGGGTTAGGGTTATATCACTGAACAAACTCATCTCTGGCTTTTAGCACTGCTTCTGCTTTCAAATATTGACTAAACTAGCCAAGATTGTTGAAATAACCTACATGTATTGAATTTTAGGGTGGACCATGGCTTCAAGGACTGGGAAAATAGAGCTACATCCAGGATTTTCTATTAAAAATCAATATTTCAGGATGTAGGTTGGGGAACAGATGACGAAGGTGTGTTTGTACTCTTTAAAGCTACAGTCTGTATCCCTAAAATAGTGGATAAAAATCAAATAAATACGGTAAAATAGAACTGTTGGTGCAGGACTGGTCATGCTTTAAGGCAGCAGACAAGTCAGAGAAAACTCGAGTGTCGGTTTAGATATATTAAAATCAATCATAAATAATTTACACAGATCCAGGCAGCAGACAGTTTTGTTAGAATTTAACAAGGGAACGGTAGGGTTGCACATTGTTTTGTTTCCTCCTGTTAAAGCTCACAAAAGACAATGTCTTTAGTAATGTGTGGCAACAAGAGTGAGGCAAGTGCCCTTTCAACCCCACCAGGAGTCCCTCTCTTGGCCGCAGGTCTGTGCACCACTGACTGTGCTTTTGCATTTCAGCCACTTGGGGGTTTTCAGGAGGGTGGAGTGCACCTCCACGGGGACGGTACTGTAGCAGGAAGCTGATTAGGCTGCTGTACAGCTGCATGTTCGGATAGCACACCTCAAGCTGCTGGCAGAGGAACAAATGAAATCTCCAGCCCTCCTCCTCACCCCCTCCAGTCCGTCCCCGACTCCCTCACTCCGCCAGCATGCGTGGACAGCACTACCTCAAGCTCAAGAGAATAAATGACATCTTTTCCTCACCTTATCTCCTCCTCTACACCCCTCCTCCATCGTCACCTTCTCTTCTCCCCACCTTCCCCCCCCCGTACTCCCTCGGTATGCGCACGCGGTGCATCTGGCTTCTTAACAGCAGTCCAAATGAAGCTTTTTTGAAAAAATTATCTCGGTCCCTCCTCCTGTCCCTCCTTATCTCTTCACTTTCCCCTCGTTCCCTTAGCCTTCTTTTTTTAACCTGGCTTGAGCACAGAAGATGAAACCTCAGGCTCCTTGCTAATTTTTACCCTCCCTCTTTCCTCCTCCTACTTCTCTCACTTTGTCCATCACTCTCTCGGCTGTCGTTCTGCAGCCGCCACCAGAGCAACCTAAAACTTCAGGAGAATAAACAACCCGTCCTGTCCGCTCCTTCTCTCGCAGTCTCTTCCCTCTCTGCTGTGGCCTCAAAGCTTCTAGCAGCATGCAGTTCATTCTCTATATTCTATCAACTCCAATGTTGCACAATAGACCCATCTCCTCCCCTCTTATCCATCTCGCCTCTCTTCCTCAAGTCTTGCCTCTCTGATTAGCCCTCTGCAGCAGCAAAGACCTGTTATCCTCCTCTTTATGTGGGCCCTGCCATGCTAATCTCTGCTGACACAGGAGCCTGATGCAGAGCGGCCAAGCAACGCACTCCATTCTGCTCCATTCACTGCAACCGACTACAAAGCGCCGTGTCTTTGCATGTGTGTGTACGTGTGTGAGCGACAGGAGCACATGCACAGACAAACAGTAATCTTCGCACGGGCAGATGCAGAGCGGTGCTCTTCATTTCCGCAGCATAAGATAAGGTACATGTGCACTCACTCAAAGAGATTTTGCCCTTATTTAGGAAAACCTTACATGGATATTTTCAGACCGCGCGCATCTTAAAATACAGTCCGGCTATGACTTTGCAGGGGAAACTTTTGATATCAGTATGATCTGAGAAATTTAAAGAGGATAAATCTATTAGTTGAGATTTCTAGGATTCCAAAATTAAGGCTTCATAAATAAATAAATTGAATCTCTGGATCTTACTATGGAATTATAGCAGCAGACATAATTATGACAACACCTGACAGACAACTCTCATCGAACACTGCATTCATTTGCTTTCCCCGTGTTTCTGAGCTCTTTCAACTTTAAGCGTAGTTATGCATTTATTTATTGGTTATTTACAGTTCGGAGCACAAACCTGAAACAATTGTTGTGGAACTTATTATAGGAAGCCATGGTAATGAGGCCGCCCCAAGCACAGCCCAGAGAGTAGAAGATCTGTGACGCAGCATCTCCCCATACCTAGAAAGACACACACACACAGTCAAAAGTAAGAAGAAAAGTGAAGAGGACTTTTATTTTGGTATATTTCCCAGTCTAATGTATCCCTCTGTCTGTTTATGCAGTATAGATACCTTGGCATCGAGGACCTTCTGCCACTGTGGGGTCAGGTAGTACATGATGCCGTTGATGGCGCCATCCAGGGTGATGCCTCGAATGAACAGGATGGTCAGAACAACATAGGGGAATGTGGCTGTGAAGTACACCACCTGGACACACACACACACACACACACCACACAGAGCAGCTGGTTAGACAATCATCACTAAGCACCGTTACATGTTGGAGGCTCAAAACAGCAGAGAGAGGAAACGAAAAAACAAAGACATGAAAATCATGTGTTGTAAAGTAAACTGGCCACAGCACGCTCATATTCACCAACCTGGCTGGTTTGTGATGCTGCATAGCAAAGGAAAGCAAAGAGCCAAGAGAGCCAAAAGATCTCACATCAGTGAGTCCAGCTTTCTCTGGATGAAGGGCTCGCTCTCTGCTGTTTACGAGGCCAGGGCTTTGCCACATTTTGTTCTTAAGCTTTGATTTTTCTCTTCCTGTGGGCGGTGAAGCATCAATACACAACACTGGAGCTTCATCTGGGCAAATGTGGCAAATCTATGGTGTTTCAAATCATGGAGATTGGATGCTCTTCCCCCGTTGTATCACCATTTTCTGATTTAGGATGATTAAAGTGAGCCACAATGTAATTTTTTAAATTTTTCTTACCTAGTGAAGCTCAAACTATGAGAAACTAATGTTCACAAAAGAAATGTCACAGACTGTGCCTGATTATGATGCAAAAAGCTACATGTTTGCATGTGAGAGTGTGCATGTAAATGCATGCGTCTGTATACGAGTGTGGACTGACCTTTCCTGAGGACTTGACGCCCTTGATGAGACAGAAGAAGACGACCAGCCAGGACACGGCCAGGCAGCCGAGGATAGGAAGACGTACCTCTCCAAAGTTACCGATGTCATCTGAGATTTTCAACACGTAGTTTCTGAGACACAGACAGGGAGGAAAAGGTTAAGAAGAAAGGTTGCGTCTCTTGCAAGAGATAGGGTGCGGAGCTGGGTACTGAAAAGTCATACTTCTGATGTCTCAGTATTTGACATTTGCAGGTCTGTGTCTTTGGAGCTGATAGCTTGAGCCGCTCTGCTTTTGGGTTTTCAAAGTTGTCAATGCAACAACAACATCAACACTCTTTTACTGCTGGAAGGAGTAACAGGCCTTATATATTTAATAATATAGAAAGAGTATTGTCGTGTGTCCTTACACTACAGCAGAGCCATATTTCAAGACTTCAGCGCACTACAACCGAAAAAATCTTGATGTATTAACAATGGCGTATTTCAGCAGACAGAAAACAAGTGACTCTTTATGGGGGGCTGTGAGAGCAACCATGACCTCTCAGCGCAAACTGTGCATAAACTGATCAACATCAGCACAGTGGCTCACTTTGAAGGATTTTTTTTTCTGTCGTCATAGCAACACACATGTCGCACTTGCTTCACAAGTAGCAATCATGATTGACAACCTGAGAGCAAAGCCTCTTAAGCCACTTTTGTCGTTATTATGGTCGTGGAATTGTTAAGCTATTTCTTCTTGATTGACATTTGCTGATTGTGTTTTGTTTTGCTGGCAAAGTATTGCACAGTGAAGTTGAAATTGGGGAATAAAAATTAAAAATATAATTATGAAAAAAGAGCTCAAGATCTCCAAAAATCTCTTTATAATAGTTGAGGTTATTACTTTAAATGAGACTCTAAAGTATAATTGAGGATTGTTTTTACATAAATACAATATTTTAAGGTTTTATATTATACCAGCCTTATGTGTCTTTATATCTAGCTTTGGACTGTCCTTTTATAAATGAACAGAATATTCTGCACATTAACCTGGAAAGTCAACTTAGCAAACTGCAAAAACAGTATGCTGTAAAGGTGAATACAAGTTACAAGTCCAGGCTTTTTCTTGGACATCTAAGAATTTAAATTGGATTTCTTTGTAATTAGGATTAGAAGAGTGCCTTGTGGTAATAATACAGGAAAATAATTAAATACCTGAACATCTGGAAGTGGATATTACTATGCATAATTGCACTTAATGAATCAAAGCAATAAAAATACTAATGACAAATCAACCAGGAGGCCAGAGGATACGCTGTTAGCCAGGATTAGCCAAACAAACATGCCCCCTGACACCCTTTGTTTAATCCATGCTGGTATTTACCGAGGAAAAACAACATCATTACAAAAGCTGGACTATTGTACGTTACTTAGCAGACATACCAATGGTAATGGTGTATGACTGGAAAGCAAAATGTGAAAGGCTGCTGGCCTCCCTGCTGGTCTGTCCTCTGCACTTATCTCTGCTTGGCTGACACCCTTTTGTACTTCAATATATTCCTCATTATTGCTCATGAGTGTCCTTTCACAGGTCAGGAGTTGCAGCAGATCCATTGAGATCTGGACTTCAATACATTCTGCAAACATGAGGAGCGTCTGATTCACCTTATCTTGCAAGTGCAAGTCAATTCTGAGCCGAGTGTTTTAGTAGTATAAAAATTTTAGTCCAAAGAAGCCTTTGGAGCAACTTGAAAAAAAAAAAAACTTGGAAACTTGAATCTGATGCTCATTAGGCCAAACACCTTCTTGAGACCAAGGGAAAACTGTAATGTGATGCACACGCAAGAGAGCCAGAAAAGTGGTGTAAAGAGAGAGAGAGAGAGAGAGTGAGAGAGAGTGAGAGAGAGAGAGAGAGAGAGCGAGAGAGAAATGCTGCATGCATTTGAAAATCAGCCTGCATGTTGATTTTTTTATGAGCAATACAGAGAAATCGGAAAGAGATTTGTATCAGCAGGGATTGTATCGTTTCGGACTATATTAGAAACTGATGACCCACTAAATATAAAATAACTTCATTTGTTGGATAACCTGATCAAAAACTGATTTCATGAGGCACAAAAAGGTTTGAAAGGTATTATAATTATCATTATTGGCTTTGACTGTTCACTATAATTTCAGATTTGGTTTTACATCAGGGCATAAGGGTCCTCTGTTCTGTGAGTGTTGACTGGAAGGCAGCCGCACCTCCTTTCAGGCTGCCAGCAGTGGCCACACCTCACGCTTCATTTAGCCAACCACAGGCCAACTGGCTCTGCGCCTTGCTCATCTCCTCAGCCAGTGACTGAACACAGTGGACGAGTCACAAAGCATTGTTTTATGTTATTACCCTAAATTTGATAAATCAAGATGAACACGCGCACATGTGGCCATGCTACATGCGAGAAGTTGGCTAGGAGTGGCTCAATCACTGGCTAAGAAGGTAAACAAAGCACAGAGCCACATGATTTGTGGTTGGAGCAGCGAGTCGTGGACCCGCACCTGCATGTTTGGCTCTGGAAACTGAATTGGATTTAAGAAAACTGAATTTGGGAGAATGGAGTTTGAAATGAAAGTTCAAACTAAATGTATTTTACTTTTTTTTTTTTTTAAATTAATAAATCAAATTCAAGAAAAACAATCAGCTTCAAGGCAATGCATTTGATATCTAACGGTGCCTTACATATTCAATTTTTAATTCATTTACTAAAAAACATATTCTTTTATTCTTTTATTCAAAATGTGATTTTTTTTGTAGTTCTAATACAATCTCCATTGGCACTAATCTCTTTACTTAAAAATTGTGTTTTTTACCCTTTGCTTTACTTCTCAGCAGACTTGTCATAAAAAATAAATTAATACATTTCCATGGTTATTCATATCGCCCTCTTTCCACTGAATAATATGTCCTCTGCTCATTCTAATTGAAAAAAATTCCCTTGATCTGTCTCTTTATCCCTCTTTCACACACTTTACTTTCACACTGGTACTCCATGGTCACAGAAATACTGCCAGCGCTCTCAGGGCATGACCCTTGACCTCACTGCACTGCTTGCTTATTTTGGTGATTTAATTGAAACTGTTTTGCACTGGGAGCTAATTCATCAACATAAACACAGAGGACATGGCCCAGAGCAGCGCCTTACCTCCAGTATTCTTCACTGGGGCTGGTCCTCTTTGTGCGGTTGACTACCTCGGACACAGATGCCACCACGCTGGAGGTAGCGTTAGCCAGGCTGGCGTTGAAACGGGGGCTGCTGCCCACCACGCCGCTGCAGTCTGGTGTGTTCCAGGGGTTGTTGCAGTACGTCCATGGCAGTAAATTGGTCATGGACAAGAAGAAGTAGTAAAAGGCGATGCAGATAACCACGTTGTAGTAGATGCCAATGTAGGTGGAAACCACCATCATGCCATAGCCCACGCCTGGAAGGAGGGACAGGTCGGAGGGTGGAGAGAGAAGGAGATGAGATCGGTCGAGAGAAGACAGACACACATTAAAAGTTGAAGATCAACCAAATAAGTTGAAGCAGAATTGCATGCCAACACCAACCTTTGAACATTGGGCTTATCTTCCAGACTCCAAGACAACCCAAGCTGGCGAACTGACCGAAGGACAGCTCCAGGAAGAAGAGGGGAATGCCGCAGAACACCAGCATGATGAAGTAGGGCAACATGAAAGCACCTAGAGGAGAGACGAAGCGGGACAGGGACTCGGTCACTGTCTTTTCTAGATGATACCATTGATGTAAGATGAGAGGGCTGTCACAAACCAACAGCATGATGACACAGGGAAACACAAAAGCATCCATAGTAAAGAAAAAAACTTACCATACTGAGACTACAAATACATAGGGAGAGGTATTTACATGGTCACACACTTTTCTAACACCAATAGCTTCCAGCCAAAACAAAGTACTTTCAGATCACCAGTGAACCAAATCAAATCTATTTTGCAATGTGTTCTGTATATCGCATTTATTTTGTACTGCATTTTGTCAGCCTGCCACGATACTGAAATCTCTTCAGTCCTTTGGCTTCCTCTGTAAACCGGCTAGGTGCGTGTAAAGCTATGTTAGACTACAACTTTGGTCGAGGAAGAGAGTGATGCGGCAGCACATCAGCACAATGAAGCAGAACAACATGAAGGTACCGAGGATAGAAAAAGACTAACAGGCACAACATGAGAACGCAGCACACAGGATGGAAACACATACATTATTATTAACCGTTTTCAGCCATATGCCCAATTTGAGAAAGCTCAGCCTTGCCCAGGGACCCAGACTTATTATAACAAGTGGAGATCCACAAAAGGGTTCCATAATGAGTGGATGGGAGATATTTTGTCCCTTGACCCACAGTTAAAATAAAAGGAAAATCACATTTTTAAAAAGACTGAGATACTCCAGAGGGACGATGGCAAACAAAGAGGCATCTGGAGGCATGGAAGCAAACAGCCATTATAGTAGGCTGACAGCACTATTTCTACTACCTCGTCTCCATTAGTCCTATTCAAAATCTGGCTCTTGAGGATGCTTTTGTACCTGCACAGAAAAATCAAAGTCTAAACAAGCAAAACTAGCCCTTCTTGTTGTGGTACTACATACCAATTATGATAAGCCAACCATGAAACAAGGGATACCAGCCACACTACCTCAAGAGTGTTCAGTGATGTGTCTATGCTGAGGAAGGCATAGTATTGTGATACTTTGGCTGCGAAACTATATTTATGAAAAATAACCAGAGATTCTTTCAAGCTTCTGTAACAATTGGATGTGTGGCGCAGCAACTCTCTGGTGACTGAGACTGGATGAGAAAGCAGATACCCATCCATAGGGAGTGTGTGTGTGTGTGTGTGTTTTCATATGATTGTCTCTGTGAACTAGGTCGGTGTAAGCAACTGATGCTGTACAATACCAAATCCTTATCAGCGAGTTGCTGGTTAAGCCTCTCTCTCCTCCTCTCTGCTCTGTTTGGGACTGTGTATCAGCTAATGAATGGCCTACATATCCTGTGCCCTTACATGGGGATGCATGAGTGCTGAACATACAAAGAATACCCCAAATATTTGCAGTGAAAACATGTGAACTGCGGTGGGAATGATGCCAAGGAAAGGTCTGAGTCACTGACATTGGGGACCTTGACCAAACTGTGCATTGGTGATTTTCCGCTGGAATATTTTCGAAGCAGGGCGCAAAGGCTTTTGAGTAAGTTGGTGTTATCTACTCCACTGTCTGAAATTAACACCCGGCAAGAACCAAATGCCATGCCAATTTTGCCTCAGGTGGATAAATAATGAGGTTGACCCATTCACACAGGCCCAGAACTTTTTTTTTTTGAAATGATAACATTTGAATACAGTCTTTGGTGTCCTCAAACCTTGGGCCTGCTCCCTGCCAATCAAAGCAACATAACAGCCCTCTGTGGAGAAGGCTCCTGATTGGCACTACATAAAGTGGCTGCTCTGCATACATCTGTAGCATCTAAACCAATTAAAACTCTCTCCTGGTAATGTTGAGTTGAATGTGAATGATATTAAACGTTAATACACAGTAACAGAAAGAAATAGCATTTAAGACAGGTAGGGTGACATGTTTCTATGCAAACTGAATTACTTTGGCCAGTAAAAGAAGATTCTTTTTAGAATTTTGTTTGTTTGTTTGTTTGTCTTTAATTTACTAGCCTGTGGCAGATGGAAAAAAGTAAATTTCAAACACCATCTAGAGCTGCCCTTCAAAGAAATAAAAGCTCAATTATTTTGCCAGATTCAGTGGATCTTTGAGGAGCACCACTTTGTTTTAAACAGTGTTTTGGTTATGCATAGTTGAAGAAAACTCAGTAAATAGTATTGGATTCTGTATATTGACAAACTGGCAAATTCTTCACAGGTACTTCAGATTATAAAAAGACAAAAATGTAACACGTAAGAAGTAATAGTCATTTCCTGACTAATCTACAGCATGCAAAGTAAAATCAGCCCACAGTAATGTTATCGATAATCTTCAGATGGCTCAATAAGTGCATAACAAGAGTTCTGACTGTACAACTGGCTCCATATGGCCTGACCACGGACCTCACCCGTCTAGAATGAACAAACAAGCCATTGCAAACTATTTTAGGACTGCAAAATCACCGCTTTTGCCTTTTGGTTTAGGCCTTCATCTCCAGATACTTAAGTAACCGCAGAGGTAGAAACTCATGCAGCGGGAAGTCTTGCACCATCCTGTATTTTCCTCACAGATCAGGATTTGAATGGAGTGTAAGGCGACTGCATTTTGTACATTGCTTTGACCCTTACCTCCCTGATACCCACACATCCTCCACAGGTTCCACTGGCCAATCAGTCACTAATTAGATAATAATACCAGAGCTAGTCTCAATAGGGATATATGCCATCTACAAGTACATCTGAGGCTACCTCCAGAGGGCGATGAAGAGTGCTAACTCTCAAACTGCACAGAGTCAAATGAACAGATGTCAGTGGGACTTTTGCAGATAATTAGCTTTAGAAAATATTTAGAAATATTTTTTTTCTCTTCTGGAATCTCCTGAAATTGCTGTAATTTGACAATCATCGATTTCACGTCAGCTTCTAATTCTGTCTTCATTACAAATATTGGGCCATAAGAATGACAGTAATAGCCCAGCTACTGGTAAATAGTTAGAATCAATTGTAGTGATCACTTTATTGCTTAGTGATCATTTTATTGTTTAGCAAGTGCTCAGCACTGCCCCTGAAGGCCACAAGACTGCACTACACTCTTTTTTTTCTGTCTCACGGCTTTCAGGGGCTGTGGGTCAGCATTTTCTCTTTATAGGCTTTGTTAATTAACATGTGCATTTATAAGCACTACCTAGGACACTACCTAGGACCAATCCCAGACCATCAAATAATCAGTAATCAATCAAGTGATATTGCAAATTAAGCTGTTGGTGTAATATATGGTGTTTGCATCTCACTCAAACAGCAAATGCTTGTGTATGTTGACTACTGAAGATCGTACCTCCTCCATTTCTATAGCAGAGGTAGGGAAACCTCCAGACATTGCCCAGGCCCACAGCATAGCCCACACTGGTAAGGATAAACTCAATCTGGTTGCCCCAGTTCCCTCTTCGTGAGTTTTCATCCCTCTTCACTGGCTCGCCTGGAACTGCTCCGTTCTACAGCAGAGAGAGAGAGAGACAAGGAGAGAGAGAGAGAAAGAGAAAGGGAGAGAGGTGACTTGAGGTGATGTTTAAAGAGGAAAAGCAAATGTGGTAGTGAGAGGCAGCGCTGTTGCAGGAGAAAATCTACATCCAACAGCGTTAAAGCTGCACTAGGCGAGAGTTAATACAAAAACACACCTTTGTTATCGGGCCTGAATTGCAAATTGAGGCTGCAGCAGAGAGCAGTGTCTCATCCCTGCTAACTGAAATGTCACAGATTTTCATCAGCATGCTGCCCTGTGTTAAGTATGGCAATCGTATTGGGGAGCCATGTGTATGTATGCCTACACACACACACACACACACACACACACACACACATACACAAACAGTAAATGAGCCCTCTCTGTGGCATGCTAACTGTTAATACTCTGGCATGAGGTGAGAGCAGTGGAGCAAACAGGATGTAAAGTGAAATCAGCGCCTTAAGAGCAGCCGATAAGCATTTGGTCTTGTCGTCCTGATTTCAAGTTTTCCCTCTCCTCCCTCCCTCTTTCCTTGCCTCCATCCATCACTCCATCTGCTGGAGTCAGATGGTCCCTCTCCTGACCTCCTCTCTAACCTCAGCTGCGTCTCTCCGTGTGCTCGTGTGTGGATGTGCACACATGAACACACTCATGCTCCGTGACGCACAAAAATAACTACTGCTAATTTTTGATCACACATGCGGTACATAAAAACAACAACAACAACAGCAGAGTTTAGGATATACAAAACTGGAGCACTTGGCAAATGATCATTTTCTGTTTGACTTTGCAGAGGGTTTGAATTTTTTTTTTTTTTTTTTTTTTTTTTTTGGCATTTTCTGAGTTTATTTGAGGGAGAAGTGGGAGGATTTGCACAAATTTCAGTATTGGAGTCATTTTTCAGTTGCAGGGCTTTAATCTTACAAAACTACAGATACTGGTGGAAATTGTAATATTTGCAGGAAACTTAATTTTGAAAAAATGTAAACAAAATTTATGAAACAACTTTGGTGAGAGTTGCGTTGCTGAAGACAGCTCCATCATAACAGACTTGCATGCTTGGTAATCCTCAGCTCAAAGACAATGTACTACAACTGTCCATCATGTTGGGTTGCAGTTTTTACAGTAGAGCATCTAATGGCAAAAGAGTGAAATTTATGCTTCTGTTACCAGTTTTAAGACTGCAGGCCACAATACTCAGGTGTGGCATGTGTACACACACTCACAAACATAAACACACACAACCCAAGGGCCATTTATCCCTTGAGGAACAGACTGCTTCCCTTAGAGAGTGAGACATCTTATTGACTGGCAAAAATCTCAACCGCAACAAACAACTAAAAACAACCCCCACATTTTGCCCCAATCATACTGTAGTTTGTCTTTGAGGCTGCGCCAAGTGTGGTTAACCCGCAAGAAAAATGATAGAGCAAAACAGCAACAACCACAAAAAAAAACAAACAAGCCGCCATATTTTCCTCACAGCACCGTAGTTCGTCTTTGAGTCTGGCTGTGCCTGCATGTTAGGAGTGCAAAACAAAAAGCATTTCCCCTGCATCCTTGACCCCTCTTTGTGCTGGAGTGGAGGCTGCAGATGGGACAGACAGGAAGATCAGCAAACACAAGTGTTGTTGATGAGGAGAGTGAACCCACTGTCACAGCAGTGTATGCACAAAACCCAAGCGATGAACCCGCTGTCGCAGCAGGCAGCACATTACAACGTCTTACTCTGGAGTTGTCTTTGGACAGACAAGGAGAGTCAGAGACCGTCTGGTGTGCAGCTGTGAGTGAGTGTGTGTGTGTTCTTGTTGCACCCTGCGCTCTTCTCTGTTGTACATCTGGCTTCCCTTTCAGCAATCAGGTGCGCGCCGCCTTTAGACACACAAACACACCCACGCATATACAGGTTGACAGGTTGCTCAGGTCTAAAACCAGACAAACAGAGCGGGACACCAAACGCTGAGAATAACAATGACCCCTGAATCTCCGGTGTCCGGGCTCTCAAACCGGAGCTGACATTTCTCAGGCGTGCACACTGTGCAGACTGATTTTAGATTTTCCTTTTGTCGTTACTCAAAAGTTTGCCTGTTGTCAGAATGCTCAAGCTTTTCAGGGTGGAATCTTAATGTCCCTCTTCAGTGGGAAAGAGAGCAAATCAAAATGAAGTGGCAGGCATGCTCAGAGCATTATTTCACAATGCAAAGCTGCAGAAATGATGAGCGAGGAACCAAACACTCAAAAATGATGTCAAAATAGTGCCTGCATGGGAGGGTGCAATCCACTTTCAATTAAATCAGTCACCAGTTTAAAAGTTAAACACTGAAACCGTCAGAAAACATTGAGCATATCATCACACTCATATCCAGATTATTGATAATCTGATAGTTGACCCACGCCAGCACACATGGTACTATTGGAGAATGGTGAACAACTGTACCCACCAGCACTGGACTGATATATTGATTTGTCATACTGTGATGATAATTATATGCAAAGCTTGTAACAATTTAGCTGAATGTTGGCTTCATATATGACAAGGTAATTCCAACTGTACCGGTAGCATGTAATTTGCTCTAACCGCCCACAGATCAGAGCACATTTCCACTGCATTACAAAAATAAATGCATAAAATAAATCTAAAACTTTTTTGTTAATATTTTTACATTGCTATGATGTAACAGTAACACATCATGTGCTCCATCATGTGTTATCATAAACTATTATTCTGCTCCTACTAGATGCTGCAGTACAGCCTGTTGCACCAACTATGTGTTAGTTCACTTACAGCTTTAGTTTCAACAGTAAATGGTAATAAACAGGTTTCTCCATCCTATTTAGTTCTAGTGTAGAATTAAAATATAAATTACACACCCATACTGGGACTGGGTGCAAAGCTATTCCTAAACCGACTGAACATGAATGAACTTTTAGAAAGGAGGAAGAGACTGATAGAGGACCAGGAGGAATAACTCTGCTTTAACTGTGCTTTATGTCGGCAATGCCTCCTCCATGATAGGCTCCATCCTTTTATATAAAGATTCTCATTTCATCGAGCAGAGGTGCAGAAAATAACCAACCTCTTATGCACTCATTTATAGCATGCCACAGTAAACCATATTTCAAACAGGAAACAAGATACTACGGATGATTAGCTCACAGTATTGGCAATTAGAAACTTCAGTCCAGCAGGAGAGACATTCTATCAGCCTTCAAAACACTTTCGTTTAGTGGCAGTGATGACAGACTGAACCCGCTGTGTAAAAGTTGAACTTTGTTTCTTTGGCGATGTCCCTTTCTCCCTGGTCTGACCCCGATGTCTGTCTTCATGGCATCTTGCCGCCCCCCTCCATGTCTCCCTCTCTCAGCCCAGGTGTTGCAGCCTGTGGTGTTGGCTCCCAGGAGCCCCCTGGTCAGTCAGTCAGACAGACACTCATCCCTCCATATCCCTCCATCCGTCCACCCCTCCATCTTTCTGTCACGTGCCTTGCTGGGACCATCTGTGATTTATATAAGACCACACATGGTCTCCTGTCTCTCCCCCTCTTAACTCTTTAGTGTGCAACTCTCCTCTCCCTCTAATGTCTCCTATGAGTCTTGGTGTTGACCTCGCTGGGACAAAGTTATGTGTCTGACTAAGTGTCTCACCGGCACCTTCAGGACATTTACATCAAAACTAATGCTCAATATCAGTCTATATTGCCTATTATTAGACTAACGGGTAGAAAAAGATGGAAAACAAGTCAATGATCAAGACACCCTCTGTGACTGGGGAAATTTAGAGCGGGTATAATTGCTTTTTTTACTTTGTTTTTGTTTGTGTGATGTGCCGTATATGAAACATCGGTGCTTGAAGATTTGGGACTTTTGGACCTGTTGGTACTACTGTGTTGTGCCAATCAGGTTTACATTTAAAATAATGGACCCCACTGTCAAAATCAATCAATCCTCCATGTTTTGTCCAAAACAGTCCGGAGGAGGCTGAAAAATTGCATGTGACAGATGGGATGGACAAAGCACAATCCACAGTCCTTTTCTCCACATCACATTAGAGTGAAGAAGACCTGTTGCTAAGCCTTGGCTACACATCACTGAGATGATGCATAAATAATACTTTGAGTAATTTAATTAAAGCAATACACTATAACACATACAATGAATGCTGATAAAAGCTTTTGTAGCACTGATGACCATTTTGCCTCTTGTTGTATTACACACAAACATCTCCATAAAATAAAATATCAATGTGAGACTGGGTGCACCACTAGGTCCAGCAACATGACTACTGTGAGACATCTCAGACACCAGCGCTTGTCTGGCCATTAGCAATAGGGTGCTTTAGTGGTTAGGGACACCAGACTATGACCTGACAGATTCAGTGTCTACAGCCTGTCAGGAGAGATCTTGAGCAAAACACTGAACCCCTACTTGCTCTGTCTCTTAAGTTGATCCGGATGTGAATGTCAGCTAAGTGCCTGAGATGCAAATATGGGGAGAAATGCTGATCAGCTCTGTCTGGATGTGACAGGAGGCGGGATCAGTGAGTATCATGGTTTACACCAACTTCTGTTGCTTCACCCCTGCTAAGATTTGAGGTGGGAAAGAAAAGAGAAAAGATGCTTTGCCTCTTGTAGGTAGGGAAATGAATGCATGGCGCTGTCTGCTCCCTCTGTGGTGCTCTTAAGCAACTTAAGCAACTCTTAATTACTAAGTGCCTCTAAGTGCCTGACAGTACAGAGAAATATGCAGCTGTGCAGGGCAGCTGCATGTGGTGTGAATGTGCGTAAATGTATGAATATGAAGCTGTGCATTGCTGAAAAAGATGATTCTCCCTGAATAAATACATGTACGGAATAAAATAAAAATCATATCAGTAGTGTTGCAACTGGACAAATCACTTGAATAGCATCACTGGCCAAACAAATGACATGAAAATATACTTTCAACACTGAAACAAGCAAATCAAAATCTACTTGTCACATTAATATAATATGTTAATGATATGTTACTGGTTTTAAGGCATGACTTATCACCACACTTCATCAGTTACCTTGAAATTACATTCAAGGCCTTGTTGGGCTTGAAACATATGAGGATGCACGTGGTGCATAAAAGCAGACAAGTTCACATGACTGAATGAATGTTGTGATGAACACTGGAGTGTGTGTGGGTGTGTGCGTATGTACATAATTATGACAGGAGGACAGAGAGAGAGAGAGAGGGGGCAGTCACAGTTAACTGATGCATGTAAAAAAAAAAAAGAAAGAAAGAAAGAAAAAGCAGCAAGGCAGCTTTGTTCTAACAACAATTGACTGGCACAGTTTGTTGTTTTGAGAGATGCTTGACAGCCTCGAAATTCAGTTACATCCCAGCCGGACCTTGCCCCTGCCATGTTTCCCCTTGACACCATTGCCCTCTCATCTTATCCCTATTCTCTACAGCAAAGAAGATAACTTCAGCTCGGTTCAGAGGCTGCATAAAGATCATACAAACATGCGCACACTGGCACGTATATGCTTGCACACACGGGCATTTTTTCATGCGCACACAGGAGCATTTTGACAGACAGCAGCACAAACCTTTCAAAGCAACGTATCCTGACAGCTGCAGCCATGGCAGTGAGAAACACTGCCCACTGGGGTGGAACAAGCACATACTCACCCAGACATATACACACATATATACAGTTACAGCATATTGCAAAACACACAGGTGAGATCTGAGCTGTTTGCGAAAATGTGAGCTGCCAGGTTTCCTTTCCTCGTTCCTCTTCCTTTCCTCTCTTTTTGGGTTTCCTTTCCTTTCCTTTCCTTTCCTTTCCTTTCCTTTCCTTTCTCATTTGTAAATGGTTGGAGTACACACTTTGTTAGTGTTTCTTCCTCCTTGAAAGTTATGTGTGTCATTTTCATTTCACATAAAAAAAAACTCCATTAAGTGTGATACAGGTACACATCACAGCTCATATCACAGCTGCAGTAATGATATAGCAATATGATTTGTAACTACTGAACAAGTGCTGACTCTGCACAGTCATGGTTTGATGCCTGCCACCTCCTGTCTAAAAGGACTTTATTTAACAGCACTTCCTACAGAGGCATGGCATTTCACTGACAGCTCGCTGCTCTCTCTGGGAGAGCTGTCTCTCCATGCACACACACCAGTCCCCAAAATAAGCTTGAGTTCCTTTTTTTTTTTTTTTCAACCAAAAAAATCCATAGCAGTATAATGCAGTTTTTGGATGTAATTAAATGAGACGCCTGTTTTAAGAGGGGCAAATGAATGTTATACTTAACTGAAAAGTGACTGACTGATGACTGATCACATATTTCACTGTCTGTTTCACAAGGGTTGGACACACACACACACACACACACACACACACACACACACACACACACACACACATACACACACAATGGGACATGACGTATTTCCACACGTCCACCCCAGCACCTTATTTCCACAGTTAATTACCTTGTTATCATTTAACACACCAATGACGTGTGTGACTGGTGCTCTCTGGGAATACCGCTGTTCACAACACACAGAAAAAAGGTGTGTGTACATGCACATCCACACTTCAACTCAAAAAATACAAAAAAACACATGCACACACTTAACAAAAGAAACATAACTACGCATGTGATCAACCACACAATAAAAATATATAAACAATTCTGTACTCAGTGATGCACTAGTAAATGAAAAAGTGGGCAACTTATGGAAATGGTCATCCTATGGCAATAACAGTATAGACAAAGGCAATTTAGAGTTTCAGACGGAAAAAAAACATTAATTTATGCTTCCCTTTAAAATATTCAGTGTTGACATTTCATACACTTCTTTACATTTCTTGACACTAACTATTAGGATACAAGAAATCAGCATGATGGCACCGAAAAATTATGTTGTTTGTGGATGTAAGTTTTATTCCTGACCTGAAGGAGCTCTACGCTCCCACACTGCCTGTCCTTCTCCTCCGCCCCAACTAAAAAAACAACAAAAAAGCACCACAACCAAAAGGGGAAACGGGAATATTTGTGCCTTCCTTTAACAAGCAATGTATCACTATTTTGTAGGGACTTCTTCTTTTTTTTTTTTAATGCAGTTCTTATGATCCAAGAAAAAAGCACTGGATAGCCCACAGATGTCATAACAGGTTTATAGACAGAGTCAGACTCCCATAACAGAAGTCAAATTATATCATTAAACAAATGTTCTATTATGTTGAATATATTGCCCCCGAAATAAAACTCACACTCAGATGATATTGCCATCTATCTGCTTGTGTTTCTTGTATCCGGTCACAGCAGCATCATGCATGACAGTTTATAGTTATGGCTAATTTTACCTCCTCACAGTGCTCTAGGCTAATGTCCATAAGCTGAAAATATGTAAAATCAGCAAGAACAGGGTAGCTTTTGGAGGAGCCTGATAAAAGCCGGTAGATTAACTGCATCTGCCTACATGATGAGGGCACATAGCCTATAGGTTGGCTAGCCAAAAATTTGCATAATTGTTTGAAACTATTAATCCATAAATAAAGTGCAGAGAGGGAGAGACAAGAGACCATGTGCGGTCTTATATAAAAGCACAGATGTTCCCAGAGCAGTGAGCAGTGAGTCGATACAGTCAGGCAGATAGTAAATTACAGTAGGTAGATAAAACGTCTGTCCCAGGGGACTGCATTTACAAATGTAGACTCTGCTGATTTACCACTAAAGTGAACCACACTTTGTAATGACGGAAAAAAAGCTGCACACTTTAACTGTACTTAAATTGCAGTATATCCAAAACTGCCGTGGATTACGGATGAATTACTTGCTTAGTGTGTTTATAGTGGAATCCAACTGGCAATATGCGTTTGTGTGCCTTGCACTCACATTAAATGTCTCTGAATGTTGACTAGCTTTATACATCTTTGATTAAAACATGTCACGCTGCTGTTAGAAATACTGCAACACATGCAAGCTTGGAGAAAATTGTTGATTTATCAAATTTCACTTTCATTTTCGTAGCAGGATGTTCGGTTGGACTGTAATACTACAATACTACTGGTGGTGATCTCCTGGTCTACGGATCACAAAATGAGAGATACACATAGCCAGCTCTCTACATTTCAAAAATCTATTTTAACCACACTGCTCATCCTACCATTTAACCCTGACCTCTGGGTTGACCCAATTACTGAATGACGATGACTAAATTGTGGGGTTAAATACCAGGTTATATCCCATCTTATTGCACTGGTAGTTTTAATCTTAAAAATAATAATACCAATACTACTACTACAACTACTAACAACAACAGCAACAACAACAACAACAACAACAATAATATGCCTGTTGTCTATTATTAGTAATAAATTAGCTAAAATCTAAATGAAACCGCTGCTTCTTTTCACACAGAGAATAACACATTGCATGGTCATTAGATGTTTTTTTTTTTTTTTTTTTTTTTTTTTACAATTAACAATTAACTGTACTCGAAAATATTATTTGCAAGTAAAAGGACAAATGGCTGTGGTCAGTGGTGTGTTCTTCTCATGCACAACACATAAAGGGGATGGTCTGCTATCAGTTGACTACTTCAGTTCCTAACTTGGTGCAGAGAAATGAAATAATAATGATGGACAAACATTTGCTGCTTTCAGAAAGACTGACAGTCAGCGAAGGACCTTATTTATTTATTTATTTATTGATGAGCAACACTCAGCAATGCTGTATAATTTCTCCAAAGGAATTGAGGAGAAGCATCATGTAAAACACAAAATTACCCCAAATCCAAACATAAAACATAATCCTGTTTGAATGTTAGTTGACTAACTTGATGGAGGCTAGCTTAGCTAAGCTATTAGTTAAACTCAGCCCAGAAGCAAGGAAAAAATGCTGGCATTCCATGTTTCTGCAAACCACACTAAAATGTCACATTTTCAAGTTGCATGACTTAGTATAAAGTGAGTGAAAAATGGAGGAGTTAGATGGGGTGGTGGAGAACATAATAACAGGGGTTTGCTTCTGTGGACCAGTGCTCGAACCCTGTGTCAAGCAAGAGCCTTGTGAACCAGTGAACTATTACTAGCTATTATTAGCAAACTTGAGCTAACATTTTGTAACATTAACAATGACCATTTCCGAACTTTAACCACACTGACAAAGATTTTCATAACCTTACCATGACCTTTTCCTGACCATGGCCAAGTCGTATTGATGGCTAACGAAGCTAATGAAGCTAACAAAGCTAACAAAGCTAACGAATTACAGTCTACTCGCACCAGTGTTTTGGATGTTTAATGCACATTTTATTTGCAAGTGTATCAATACACACCTTTTGAAAGAGAGAATTTCCCTTTGGCCTCTGTCTGTGGTGGTTTTGAGGAAAAAAATCAAAACTGGTCCAATCTGGTCCAAACCAAACAGCCACAGAAGCTTCACCCAGCTGCTGGTTTCAAAAACAACCCAGTATTTTTAGTGCGTATAATGTGATGTGTATTTGAATCATTTGAGATTACAATCTGAAAAAAAAAAAAAAAATCTCACTGGGCAAGACTGCCCAGGTAAATCCTTTGTATGAGAAATACTGTATATTACATATTATGATTCTACATTATTATGATTTATGTCATCCTACAAGGGTGGATAAACTTTCTTCTGCAAAATTAAAGTGTCTAAACTGAATATAAGAGGGTTTACCCTCCACTACATCCCTGACTGCACCAGCGCAGCTATGAAAACACAACCTGCAGTGACCACAAAACTGGAGATTAGCTCTGGCACACTGTCAAACCCATGAGTTGAGAACAGATGGTGTGGAAGTTGGTTAAGATCCCTGCCTCAAGAATCACATCAAGTCAAAACCTAAGTATGCAACAGCAAGATAAACTTGGGTGTGTTTGGCTGGTGGTTCAGCATGGTAGCCATTAAAGAACCATTGCAAAAAAAACTGACAGTCTATTCTCTAATTTTTGTGTTTCTATGTGGAATCCACATTGCACTTTAGATGTGCTTCCAGCAAAAGAAGACTATGTAGAGCTCAATACCCAAATGCTGCACAGGTGCCACATGTGGCATTTTAAAGGGTTAGTTTAGGTTTTTTGAAGTGTGGTTGTATTAGGTAACTATCCATAGTCACTCTGTCCCAAACAGCGGCATAATACAGGAAAGGACAGTCTGACAGCAAGATAAAGTGGTGAAAATTTTCTAAAAATAGCTTACACTAAACTGAGATTGATTTTTTTTAGGCAGGCCTTTTGTAGGTGGCTAAAATCATTTTTGCTTGTAGTTTCCATGGCTATAGTCCTGCCTGCTTCTCCAGACTGCGGGCCTGCCATCTAATGTAGGTAATACACTAACTCTGGATTAATACTAACCCTTTAACAATAAATCATTACCACTTGAAATTTAAGACAAACACATGAGGCTGTCACCAAGAAGACTTGCAGCCTCTACTCTGAGTTGTACATTGTGACCCACCAAATCAAAGCTGGTGGGGAAACTGCTGGCTTGCTTTAAAGCCCTTCTTAGCAAGATAAGTGACAGGATTTATGGGAAATGTGGTCTTAATGAACCATATCAGTGATTTTTCATGTTTAGTGTAATCTACAAACTGAATATTATTCATGTTTCTGCTAATCGTTTACCAAAGCAAGCAGTCATATTTTAGAGCTCTGATGACATTTTCCTACCTGGTCCATTGGTTTCCATTGATTCAACTAAAATATGAAAATGAACTTTCTCAGACTTCATCCATCACCATAAAAAAGTTGTCCACATTAGTTTTCCTAAAACAGCAGCACTGTGTTTTGATGACTTGAAACTGGGTGGAGTGAAATGGTCCCTCTGCCAGAAAATAGTCCCAGCTGAAATATTTGCTTTACACAGTCAATTATCAGTTCTGTGGTTTATGAATGTTGACAACTTGGTCAGTTGTCAACATTCATATATATAAGGTGGCTGTTTCATCACAAAAATGGTTTGCTGACATGTAAAACGTTGGTGGGTTGTAGTAAGCCAGCCAAATATTCAAAATCACTGGTATGATCTTTTAATGTAGAGAAACACCAGCACTAACTACACCGTTCGCAGGAGGCAGAAGCCATCAATCATCCCAACTATGGTCTCATTATGGTAATTATGCCAAGGTATCACAATTACAGTGAAATATTCATGTTAAAAAGGCATCATGTAGCAACTTAAAATGTGGCTACATCCCTTTAAGTTCAGGTTATTTCACATACCCTGCCTTCTCAATATTAAGCCTTTGGGGGAAAATCATCTAAAGAAGAACACAGTGTATGTCATTGTAAGAATTTCTTTAACTGCTTGATGGGGTCATAAACGATTTGTGGGCCTCGTTTTTGAGGTCCTGACATGACACAACTATCAACATTTCTTAACAAGCCATGCGGCTAGGGCAGAACTCAATTTATTTAATTCCAGACCTGAGCCAAAAATGTTTGAAATGCGCTCGCTCTGGGCATTAGAAACTGACAGACTGCCATCTGATATTGAGGTGGGACGGAAGTGAACAGCATGGAGGAATGGGATAGGGAGAAGGATGGGATGGAGACTAGTGTCTTGTCAGGTCATCTTGACAGACTGGAGACATCTGTTCAAATACTGAAAACTGAAGGGCTGGATGATTATATGTGCGTGTGTGTGCGTGTACTTAAATGCCAAGGAACTGCTATGTTACCATGCTAGTTAATACACACAGGGAAGACTCTTCATTAAATGACTCGATTCTGGGTTGTAAAACTATCTGATCTATATTCCATCAATGTGAAACTTTTCCTTCTGTACTTCCTCATACATTCTTATACACTTATCCAAGAGAAATCAAGGTACTGTTTTAGACAGAGGAAGACTTTTAGGTTTGCTATTAGAGATAAAAGATCTAAGCTAGGTCTGAAGACAGATTTTGTCTACTTAACCTAAAAATCGACTCTTTGATTCCAAATGTGAAAAGTAAGTTGTGTTCTAGTTGTGTATTTCATCAGGTCATAGTACCTAGTTAGTTGTTTCAGTTGTTTTAATGTTGGGCATTTAATTTCATGAAATCACCCTTTATATTTAAATGACTGACACCTTTAAATAGGTCATCACCAATCATACAACACTCTGGTTATTACTACATCCACTGAAGTGATTAAAACACATGCCCTATCCAAAGTGATGTTTTCTAACAAACAGACCCACCCAGACAAATAGACCCTCCCTGGAAAAAAAAAAAAGAAAAGAAAGAAAGTCATTTCACAGACGTTCCCAAGCCAACAATTGGGACCCAAGTCTTCAAAGTGGCACACGTAATCTCTCTCGCTCCACCTACGCAGAGTTTAGTAAACATGTCTGTCTACAGTGACTGAATCCACTCGGCTATTATGGGACAAAAAGCCCACCGGATCCCCTCAGAAACAAGCTGCTCAAAGCTCTCTTTATGAGTGGGCTGTGAGGTGAGAGTAATAGGCCTAAAGACAGTGTAGACCGTGGCTTCTCAACCTGCTACCATTGGGGCCACATACCACAGGATCCCATTGGGCAGCAACTGAATAACTTCCCTTCCACGGCTGATTAATTGAAACCAATGGAGGGATGGCAGGAGGAGGAGAGAGGAGGAGGAAAGTAGGGGAGAAAACCGGGTCTAGTCAGATGAGGGGTGGAATAGATGGCCGCCCAGAAGCTAGGGGTCACTTACAGGTTACATCCTCCATACATCCAGTAAGTCACTCAAGTCAGTCACTCACGTAAGGAGACACTTCAGACAGAAAACAATGGGTCAGTCAGTCTGTTGGTAAACTGCAAAACAGTATCTCATCTAGTAAGACAGGCAGCCAACCAGTCAGTCAGTTTGTAAAATGGTCAACAGTCAGTCAGTCAAAATGAAAAATTCAGGGTTTGAATATCATTTTGCGAAGGATCTTTATGTTGTTATGTACTTCCAATCCCAACTATTTGATACTGAATTCAAAAACTAAACGCAGCAAAGAAGAATTTCTATTGACTGCTGCTCCATTCTCTATGAATGGCAGCACTGTTTGGCTGATGCCTGAGGAAGGTCAGTGCACTGACACTTTACGTAAATAAAATGTTATGGCACAGATATGTGAATGTAACCTTTATTAGCACTGTTTTGACTAAAACGAAGAAATCTCTTCTAAAGAAAAAAGTAAAAAAGTATCCTGCCAATGAGGCATAGCTACTAAGAAGACATTAAAACAAAAATGTCACATTTCCTGGACAAACCTACCTGGCATTTCATGTTTTCTTTGAGAAGACTGGACACACCAGTGTAACAGTAAACTCAAAAACACGATTCAAATAGTTAAACAACTTCAAGCGCAGATGATCTGCTCTGCTCTGTACACCTGCCAGAGCTGTCACCCAAGTATAACCGGACTACGACCAAACATACAACACAATCAAAACACAGCAAAATTGAATGATTATCATCACTGATTAACTCTGTATAGATGATTATTTACTATTTACTGACTTTGCTGAAACATTTAAACCAGTTTATAAATATTAAATAATATTATGCACCATTTATTTATGGCGCTTTAAATTTCAGCTCAGTCAACCACCTCCTTACCTTAACATGGTTTTCCATGGTGATGAAACTTGCAACTGCAGCATCAACTCCTTATAAGTTAAGTGAATCCCAATTTCCTGATAGCTAACCAACTTCTGTGACTCTTGTAGTTACTTGTGCCTACAAGTTACTTGTAGCACAAACTTTCCAGACTGGAAGTCTCACATGCCTTCCTTGGGGGGGTTATGTAGAAGGCTTTGTGAGAAAATAAGGTGGGGGTAGGGCTAGAAACGGTAGGGTGGGGTTAGGGCAAAGGGCAGGGGGTGGGGGCTTAATGTCAGTAATCAAGAGGGATTGAAGCTTTCCTGCATTTGACAAATGATGTGTGTGCATTTGGGATGGTGCATGTCTATATACAGATCCTCATGATCTGAGAGATCTAAATTTTAAATCTGCATTGTCCAAAACAATCACAGGATCCACAGCAATCCTGGGACTTCCAGTGCCACATTCAATATATCATCAAAGCACTCATGTTTGCGCAAACATGTGCCAGCTATATGCAACATCCATACAAAATACATGAAGGCATATTCTTATTTTTGGTATCATCTACAATTTTACACGAAGTCTATATCGGCCCTATTTGGCTCACAGTCTGTTTTATTGTCCATTGTTTGTGAGCGCAGGATGACAGAACCCTGTCACAGCATCATGAGGATAATCTCCCAATCCAATTCAGAAATATTCTGTTCTCTAATGAAACAATGGGATTACATGGGAGGGAGAGAGCGGAAGCGAGAGTGAGAGACAAACAGAGAGAGGCAGACTGAAACGGAGCGATAGCGAGCAAAAGGCTAATGTAAACGTAGTGAGGGAACGGAAGACATTAAGAGAGCAAATGGAAGGGGAGTGAGAATAAGACTTAGAGACAGAGGGAGGGGAGGGCAGTAATCGTTGATGTGTGCAGACAGGCAGGCAGGTCGAGCTGGAGCCACTGCAGCCACGCGCCCCCTCGCTTGTTCACTCATTCGCTCGCCTGGCTTAACAAGTTCATTTAATTAGGGCTTCATCGGGCATGACTGTCAAGTGATGCGCGAGACTGGCCCGCGGAGCTGTTGGCCATCGCAAGCTGTTCACCTGCACCACACACCCCCCTCCAACACACAAACACACACACACACACACACACAGATATATCTCCATATGCACACAAGCGCATGCATAAATAGTGATGAAAACCGGTACAGCCAATAGTGTGACAGTGCCGAGTTCGTGCTGTAACATTTCATGCTGTCATGTCAGTAGCGGACTTGAAATTCAAATCCTTTATGGGACTTTTGCACAGCAGCCATTTTGACATTAAATAGCAGGGTAAACACACATGTTACTAATACTATTAATTACAGCTCTGAGAAAGGGGAAATTGTTATAATTGAAAACATCAGTCATAAAACAGAAATAACACTTCCCAAGAATGAATTAAACAAATGCTGAGTCTAGTCCGCTTATGTAGGCTACTTAACTTATTTACGTTCTATAAACTGTGGCTGGTGGTGTGACAGATTGCGGCTGCTCGTGTGACAGACTGTGACTGCTGGTGTGACAGTTATAGCCATGTTTGGATCTGGCTTTCTGGTTTTCTTATATCATGCTTTCTCTCTTTTCTTCTAACACACATGCATCATTGTGATCATCATAAATCTCCTGCTTTGTCCTTGATTTTTCTTCATTGTTTCCTCTCTCTTTACTTCACAACATAAACAAGCGCCATCTCTGTTGAGTTGCCCTCAATCCTCACACTGCAAGCATGCTGCCTCAACAAGAATGTGCACACACACACACACACACACACACACACACACACACCAAAAACGCATGTATGCCGCACTCTTGCAGCCTCGGCAAGCATTATCAGCCTTTCCCCCGTTGTTTCACCCCTTCGTTCTCCCCTGCTAACACCGTGAGCGTGTTGCCTCAACAAGCATCACCATCAGCTCTTTTCTCCCGCTTTTTCTTTTTTTTTTTTTCTTTTTTGCTCTCTACAAATCCATGACAAAGCTGCATGAGTAAGCCTCATCAGCCTTTTCTCCTCACCCCGTTTCACAGAGTTTTACACAAACTTTCCCTTCCTTAGACATGTCGCACCACTGCACTGAAAATACAGGGCATGCAGATTTAGACAGTCCACTGCACTGAGAACAATTCAAGAGGGTACAACGTAATAAATACTCAGGGTGCTACACTGTAAACTGAATATCACTATCACTGAATAAATATTTCACTTCGGTTCCATGCTCAACAAATGAGACCATTCACGTATATTGGGCATGCGCGTGCCGATGTAAGCAGAACCCACATTGTCCACTCTGCGGGCTCACTAAGCTAAAAGCTAGGCTAATTGAGAAATGCAGGCGATATAAGCCGTCTATTCAGCGGTGATGTGGGAGGTGAACTCGCTGGCTGATAAGACCGACGAGCAGGCGGCTCTGTTTAGAAAACAGAGGACCCACCGGGCCTGCAGTCTACTTTGTTTCATTAAAGTGGACATCCCTGGATTCACCACCATGAGAGCTGACCGGGATGCTGAATTATGCTGCAAAAGCAAAAGCGGCACTGTTTCTAATCATCAGGTGGTGTAACCCAGGGCATGTGACTGTTAAGAAGACGTAAGAGTAGTGTGGACGCTAGGCACAAACTGGGGGTGGGAATCACTGGGTAACTGGCGATACAATACTATCACAATATTTTACCCACAATAACAATGGTATTATAATACAAGTGATTCTGTGATATGTGATATATTGTAAGATAATCAGCTATGATCATCATGATATCTGTAGCTGAAGGAAAAAATCCCTTGAAAAGGCAAAATAATTTTCCAATAAGCAGGAGTCAGTTGTGTTTATCAGTGTTTTAATCTGCACAGCAACTGCAACATGAAACCTGAAGGCAGGAATAAATACACCTCATAGGAACTCAAACGTGCATCTGTGCTAATGAAGCTGAAAACGCAGATATCAATATTTGTGTATCGGTAATAGATCAAAAGAGGAAGTACCAGAATATTTCAATATTATATAATAACTCTTACCACAAACATAGTAGAAGTTATGTTTTAAAGTAAATATGTGTTATTGTGGAAGTAGCCTAACTTCTGCATTTTTATGGCCACAAATCAAAAAGGAGAACAAAACACAGATCGAATTTCTTTAATAATTTATTTTACAAAAAAGGAATACTCATATAATATAAAACAGTCATACAAAACATTTTTCCAAGTGTCCTGGATGGATGGGGGGATTGTGGTGGAGAGGTTGATGCACATACTTTGTATATTGAAACATTTACATTTTTGCAACCTCAACAAGCTAGGCATTTTCAAGTATTTGTAGGCATATAGAGCACTTTCACAGAGGCACCACAGTAATGCCATTCATTTTTTTTTTTTTTTTTGCATAGAACCACGTCCATGTGCCTGCTCAGGCTCTGTCTGTGGCAGACCTCACCTGTGGTGAAGGGGGTGATGCTTAAGCAGAAGGGGGCTGTGTAGGCTGACCAGAAGCGGAGGGTCCTGTGTTGTCATCATCAGATCTAAAAGAAATGCAACAGAAAACTGTAGAAAACTGTCATGTCACAGAGCCAGTGAGACAGAACTTGTTTTTCAAGTTTCAAGTTTTCAAGTTTTTCAAGGTGTTGTGTGTTCATATTCACATGCAAATTTGCCCCGTTCCCCACTACCTCCACACAGGGTACAGAAAAGACAAAAATGTGCAGCTGAAGCACAATGTAAAATTTTATATGCACACAAAATCCTATAAGCATTATCATTTCGAAATTACTGAAACCAGTTACATAACTTTTACTCACATAACACAGACCAATTTGATGAAAATGACACAAAAGCATGCATAAAAATGCATGCTTTTTATAAATATAAGCTATTCACATATTTTAGAGATATAACTTGATGATATGATGAAAAATACTCACAATCCTCACATGGATCTTTGCCTTGTTCAAAATCTTCCTCTGTTTGTAAAGCTGTCGGGAGCTGAGTCTCCGCTGTCATCCCTGCAGAATCTGTCCTCAGAAAACATGGCAATGACTTGTTCCACTGTTGTTCCACTCCCATCGCTTGAGAGCCAAGCAGCATTTACCTTATTGCTAAACGTATGTTTGTTGTCTCGTCTACTGTCTCTCATCTTCTTCTCTCTGTGTAAACACAGCCTGCTTCACTCGCCTCAGATGCTGAATTTTTGTCACATGACTGGTCCTGTTTCCACCTGGCACTAACATGCGTCTTGGATGATCCGATCCCAAGTGGACGTTCATAGCTGGTATTAAAATCCGTCTCCACATGTATCTCAAGTGACCCCTTGTGTTTGGATCTCACGTCCCTGCTCTATATCCAAATAAACATGTTCATCATTTCCGTTTGGAGAGACCAAATGCATTGATTTTAACTGGTTGGTCTACTCCTTGGTGTGTTCCAGACAAACTAAATCAGACAGTGTGTTTCATGTGTACTTCATCCATGAGAATCAATTTTGTCTGTTGTTGTTGCTCCTGCTTGCTGTCTTGCACTTAAATATGATGCTGCTGGTGCACAAATGAGCACGTACTTCCACTTATGCAGGGGGTATCAGTTGAGTGAGTGGTCCCTCAAAGTGGCCCAGGACACATTTGCATAAACATCGCTAAAAGACTGTGGCCTAGACCACCTCCGAATATGGTGTGAGCGCTCGGATCTCAGTGCCTCTTCAATGTGTCTTGGGTGCATTCACACCTGTACTTAGAGCAGTCCACTTGTGATGCGACCAACCATGGCGCATTTTCATTCCAGTTGTGAACAGGGCCACTGCTGGTCTCAGCTGAGTCATTCAAGGCTCCCCTGCTGCACTGAAGAGTGCAGAATTCATTCATTCATTCATTCATTCATTCATTCATTTATTTATTTATTTTTACAGGATCTGACAAGTGCAAACTTTATTTTTTGGCAAAATTCTGAATGAAACATGTATAATTAATTGATTTTGATGAAATATCACTATTTTAAGCTCATATGTGGTTATTTTTTGTGATGGAATGAGTAGTGGCACATCATGCATTCAATGACTGTTGGTAATTTGAAAATCCAACAATATATATTTTTTTATTTTTACATTTTCTGGCATTGATAAAAAGTGTTTATGGTGTTTGTTTGGTGATACTTTTCTTAAAGTCTCTCAAACTTGCTGCGGGTCGTGGGTTTCAGATGTTTAAAACATACTAGAGAGTTTCTAGTAGAGTTTCTCTAGAATCAGATCTATAACTCCTCATGGTCTAAAGTTTAAGAAATGCTGCCACAATAAAAAAAGGGAAGAATTTAAAGAGCCATCTAAAGGGTATTTGTTGTGTGTGTGTGTGTGTGTGTGTGTGTGTGTGTGTGTGTGTGTGTGTGTGCATGAGGTGTATGCACTCAAAAACCTCGCCATTATATAACTTGACCTACTTGTGTTTGTCCTCGGAACTCTGAGAAGCAGCCGAAGTCACACAGCTGGCCAGGGATCAGGATAAGAGGACATCAGGGGCCAGAGGACCACAGCTATCAAGCATCTCAGATTCACTTCTAGGAATCGCCCTAAAAGTTTGCTCAAGACTAAAAATAGTCCCCACTCAGAGGAGGACAAGAAGTAAGTTACCTCCTACATGTAAATTTCCTCCTACATGTACTGTATGTGGAGAATATGAGTATCTGTTTTCAATGGATGTCACTGTTTTACAACCTGCTGTGCCACTGCCCGGCCCTACAGTAAACAACGCAATAACATGTTCAACCAGTAGTATCAAAGTTAAATGTTAAATGCAAAATACTTTTAATAGGTGTACAATAGACGATACTTTGATGAAATGAGAATGTGTCAGAATTTTTGGGCCCAAATAACAAGCATGCAACATGCAAATTGGAGGTAAAGTCTCTTGTTTTCTTAGTTTAAGTGCTGTTTTTGTCCTGTCTTAGCAAGTACCGTTATTTCTCATTGTGTTTTGTGCCTTGGCTTTATGGACAATGTCAGTTACAGAAAGTTATCTCATCTTGCTGTAATCAATATTTTCTGATGAAATAGCCATTATTAAATGTTTGTAAAATCTAAAATGTGATCCTGAGGCTCACGTCCTTGCTGATGTCTCCTCAATGCCGCCATCTTCTTGTGACTCCTAACAGCTGGGATACCTCTCCATATCTCCTATCCATAGCCTGGGATAGGACTGCTTTTGTCATAGGAATTTCGAAAACCTGCTTTTTATTCCAAAGCCCACAAATGTGTATGTATTCCCACCTTTCCACCAGCAAGAATCTAGTGCTATTGCAGTGCTGGTACTAGTGCCAGTTTAAATTTATTTTCCTACTTTGAGATGCTTAATAGCTACAAGTCCTGGAGATTTAAAACACTGATTAACATGTTGCTGAAATGGTAATGTTTCTGCTTTCATGCTGCGAGGTGAACAAAGTGTGCTCCCTGTCTTTCATGTATTACATAGCCAATCAGCTGTGAAATCATTAAAGCCCAAGAGTCAACTCAAGTACAGTTAATCTGTACAGAATGCCACTTGTCTTCATACTTACTGGCACACTGAGTACCCTTATCTCTTTAGCCCCAGGTCTGTGGAATGGTCACCACCCATCCTAAGTCTTTATGTTAAGAAATGTGGCTCTATGCCTCTGAAGGCTTTGGGAAACTCACCTTTGCCATGACCCTAACATGCTTCTCACAGAGGAGTCATCCAGTGATCCCTGTGTGAGAATGAATATGACCCTCGATCCTTTAAAAGTCTTCAAGTGCTAATAAAAGAGCAGCGGGGGCCACTTTTTTGTTTTGAAAACTGGGCGTGTTAGGGCCTGGGTTTCTCGGGGTAATGTGCAACTATTTGCCATTCTTTATCACCTTAGTTTTCGCAAGTGCTGATGCATTTTTAAAGGAATAAGGACTTGTAAATGATGCATGGTGGTGCAGCAAGCTGATGCAAATACCCTACATACAAGCACAGAAGAGCGTTTAGTTCTCTTTTCTATTATTCCTGACATTCTCCATTGTATTCTCTCATATAAAGCAAAATACCACCAAATAATGTCACAAAAAAGATAAGCTGACAGTGCAATGACAGCAAGCCCTCAGCAAGATCAATAAATTGCTCAATGTTGAACTGTCACAGGTGACCCTGTTGACCCTGTTGACCCCAGTCAGATCTTTCCATCTTGCCTCCAGCAGCTGTCCACGAGCCTGTGATTTTTAGCGCCCCCATGCTGGGAAGCACACTCTAAGGAAATGCCCCCGCTGGCAGGCAATGAACTAGCCGTGGCCTCAGTGACTTGAAGAGCACCTCGCACATAACGCCCTCAAGACATGGTATTTGCAAGCGCAGTTCAGCACACACCCTAAAACGGCACACATAAGCTGTGTCCCATCAGCATGCAGCATACTCACTCTAACCAGGTTTTCAGTATGTAGTGTGTTCACAGTGTGAAAGTATGAAATTGCAGTATACTCAAGAATTGCAACATACACACTCAGTTGTCTCAGAATCAGTTGTCTCTTGAGTGTTATGCACTGTTGTTTTTGAAAAGGGAGGAACTACTCAGGGGGCAACAGTAAACAAAGAGTGTATAAAAAACAAAATAATAATGCATATTTTTGGTATTTGTGCACTAGAAGGTTTTGAAATTTGAAGACAGCCAGATGTCACATGACACCAAAGTCAGATGACATGTTGCATCATTTCCAGTTTGTAAAAATCGTGCAGTATGTTGAATTTCTATCATATTAACTACCAAACCATTGAGCTGCTTTGATCCAGCGACTCGCACATTCATTTTAACTCAGAGACTTACAACTGTTAGTTCGCAATCTTCATGCATACTATCTTGAATAATATAGCTAGGGATGAACTTGGGTTTGAATCAAATTAAATTCAAAACTTATTCTGTCCCTTTGGGCCAATTGGTTGCTGGGTACAAAAACATCATCAGGACACAGAAATATAAAGAAAAATGTTCAACCTGACACACGACTGCAACAGCAATAACAAGTAGATAAAGTGCAATGAAAAGTAAAATTAAAATTGAGAATCGCTTTAAAATGTTCAACTGTGCACACAGTAAACATGTACAATTGAATGACTGAACTTAAAGGCCCTTACAATAACAACAACAACAACAAAACACTGTAAATAGTTAATGTAGAGATGCAACTCAAAATTATTTTCATTAACAACTCATTTACTGATAGTTTTTTTTTGATGAAATGAGAACTCATTTGAAATCTATGAAATGACAAGTCTGAACAATTAATGTCAATTGATTAAGCAATTAATTTATGAATTAAGTCAACACTAACATTAACTACTCCACTGACATGGGACAGAGGCTATCAATTCATGATCTCATTTGTTTACAGTAATTATACCGAGGAATCACTATTAATTTGAGCAAGTTAACAGCTGCCAGTGCCTCAGTGCCTGCCATTAGCTGCTCAGTTATCATGTCTGTCCATCCTCTATCATTAGGTCCTCTAACTTGTCAGTCAGTCTGACATGTAATCATCCATCCACCCATCTATCTATCCATCCATCCAGTCATCCATCCATGCATGCACTGTATCCAGTCAGTCAGTTTTCAGTGGGTCACTATATGGCTGTGTGCCTCTGTAAAGCAGCTGTGAGCCCGGAAGCTGCTTAACTTAGTGAAGTCAGTGAGAGTCCGAAGGCTAGAGCTACCACAGGGAGATGGAGGGGATGCACACACACACACACACACACACACACACACACACACACACACACACACACACACACACACACACACACACACAGACCCAGAGTTTCTCCATATATATCTATTTTTGTCTCTCACTCTTCTCTTTTCCACATGTGTTTGTTCTCTTGCTTGCTAAGCCTTGGTGCAGTGAGTAAACACGCCTACTTTGCACTTCCGCTCCATAAACTGCAACACCTGCCCCCAGATGGGTAGAAATTAGTTTGTGTGTGTGTGTGTGTGCGTGAGTGTGCGTGTTTGTGTGTGTAGCACATATGCATGTGTGTAATGTGTGTATGTGTGCAGCGCATGTGTGTGTGTGTTTGTGTTTGTGTGCGCGGGTGGGCCCCTGCTGGCTTCCTGTGCTTGATGCAATATACTGAGCTGCATATTAGCAGCTACCATGACATTACATGTGACATCCATGGACATTTCACACTGAATTCCATTTCAATAAGTTTCATTACATCATAATCCATGTATCTCTCATTAATCTGGGCAAAAGTGCATTCATTCTGTTCATTAGATTCAAACTGAAGGGGATTATTTTAGGAGGAGCTGAACTGGCATTGTGACCGTGACAGCCTGCAGGGCAGACAGGCTAAATATGTCGAGGTACGATCATATAAAAGACATAAACAAATTAGTAAATGTTGGGAAGCAATGGCATTTTGGATGAACGCCCCAACAGGGGAAGAATTTGTACTTTTCTACACAACAGGCCTCATTAGCTTCTTGGCAAGGAACTGTGTGATCCAGCAAATCTGCTTATATATACAGAGTAATAATTTGGGTCAGTCATTTAAAGCTATGCATTTTCCTCAAGTTACTGTGACTATTTCAGACTACGTGATGATCATTTGAGCTTGCAATATGAAGCAAATTTGTTTTAATATCCAACATTTTGGCCAAATGCAGAGATTGGACGTGAATGTGCAATTAGTCTACATGAGTACAACCTATCATTTATACATAACCGCACAGTAATTAACTAATTGATCCGACATCGAGTTGCAACTGAGATGACATGTACACATTAAAACACACATCAAATAGCCAAAAGAGTATCCAATAAGCAATAGTACTGTATAGAAACTATGCCTACAACCACTCAAAACAGACTTCAAGTCAGATTCATAACAGACCGATCAGAGCTGATGAATATTAAGAGGTATGTAATCCCTTCTTTTCCCTCGGTAAAAGCATGTCAGAGCCAATCACAAGTGCTCACCAAGCAATTAGCAGATCCATCTGAACTCCTTATTACTCCAATTACTAGTCAAGCATGCCTTCAAATCACAGATGACCTCAGACTATTGTCCCAACACCATGAGGTCGGTCTACCACGGAGAGGAAAAGACCTGACCCGTGAAACGACAAAGGAAATGGAAGGACGGGGCTTTGATCAGAGCTGGGCGATGTTTTGCAGTCACAAACATGACTCTTGCCTTGAGTGAGGGATTTTGGAAAAGGTAAAAGTATCTGTGTCTTTAAAAAATGGAGTTGATAGTAACAGGGATAAAGGCTGGAAGGGAATTAAAAGAGTCAGTATTTTTTTTTTTTTCAAACCCAGACACAACGCAGCACTAATTGATGACAGTGTGTGTGTGTAAGGGCTTTGAGATGTCAGTTCCACCTGAGGAGACAACTGTGGCACCATGCCAGGACCTGGCAGAGCACTCAATATGTCCCAACTACTTGAAACCACAAAAGCCGTGATGATTTTACTTTATCTCCCGAGTCATTTAACTTTAATGTAACTCGCAGGATTACTCCAATCATGGTGCAACAACACAATAAACTAAACTAAACTGTCAAATAAACTTAACACGCCCCCCAGCGGGGCTAAGCTCTGGGGACACTAGTGATACTGCACTGCTTACAGGGAGAAGTGGTCCTGTGTTCTGCTGCCTGACCACTGCATTATCATTAAACAACAACATTTTCAGAAAAAAAAGAAGAAAAAAAACCTAAGTGGTGCTGTCAACGTGGAAGCCAATGATGACATTTTGAACGGCGTTATCTCACACTCACTGTCAGTTCAACGTTTTAAGCCGCTTCAAAGTTGTTCGTTTTTCAACCGCTCTGTTTTTTTCTTTGATCACTGAGATTTTTAAGTCCTGCTGTGGTGCATCCATCAGCCAAGTTTAGCCTAGGTAGAGAAGAGCCTCTCCCTCTCAAATGAGATTTGTCAAAGCAATTTGAGTTTCAGAGGAAACCGGCTTCCCCTCTTAAGCGGCCAGAAGTACATCAGTCAAAAGATATTATGATTGTTCAATTATGGGGCCGAATTAAAACTTGTGCAACATAGCTGCCTCAGTTACACGACACGCCTTGCTAAAGCATTTCTGATTAGATCAATCTGCACTGGGACAATTTGCTCAAAAAGCCATCAATATTTTACATTATGTTTCATAACTAGAGCAATTATGACTAGCTTCATTTATGGCTGTAATAACAAATTCACAAAGAATAATACAGCCTTGCTGAGCAATAATAACAATAATCAGGTGTTGCTGCTCCTGCACATACATCTAATACTGCAATCAACAACATAGCAGCTGACAAAATAGGCCATACGTTGTGTAAAGGATGTCATACATTTCCCCATGTGAAGGCTTACACTACAGTATTTCTGACCAATGGAAGCAATTCAATCAATTAATCAATGGAAAAAATGAAATTAAGTATGCTGAAAGCATAGATTATAAAAACACAGAAATGTGGTTGTGCCAATGATAATGCAAGGAAAGGGGGTGACTTTGAGAAAAGTTCAAAAAACACTTCCTGTGAGTCCTCTGCCTTTCTTTTTTCCCCTTTCCAAAGGTTTGGATGGGCCTCTAGGTGTGTATTCTCATTCCATAGCCAACAATATAAACACTGCTTTTGGCCTACATAGATAACATTTTCCCCCTCAGTCTCCTAAAAAAAGTGAGGGAAGAATATGGGGTGAAGGCGGCCAAGTGGGAACAAGACATGAGATAAGAGGATATCACTGGAGAAACAGGAACATAAAAGTCAAAGGTCTGACTGTAATGTTTGCAACACAAACAGAAAAATGTGTCATGTGTGGTTTAGGATCAGCCACAAAGGAGGAATATGTAAAGGAAAAAAACGCAAGCTGACGCTTCGTACTACCAACCACACACAGCCGATAAGACTCTGCAAGTCTCTGCAGGGGACAGTTTTTCAGCAAAATAATTCATTCTAGTGTGACAGAACCACTACGTCCAAACAGTTTTCTACAAGGAACATCAATATTCCTGTGATTTTACACTATACCCAGGACTGTAAACATGGACAACATGCGAACACGGACAACTGCCTTCAACAGCTAGGGATCAATCTGAAGCTTAGCACTAAATCAGAGAGACTGATCTTGCTTGAAAGCAGCACATAATTATGAGCTGGAATGTGTAGCCATACACACACAAAATTACACTATGCACTGATGTGTCGTCCACAAAGTCAGCATCTGGATCACTCTAAATGCGGTAATCAGACAGCATTGGTGCATTTTCATAAACCTAAGCTGAGCTGTGATACATGATAGATGATGGACTGAGCTGAGGATTATCATGTGCATTCTGTTTTAGCATGAGTTTTAGCTCTAATAAGCTAATTGTCGATTAAGACTGTGGGAAAAGGGCTTTAGAGTATCAGTCACAGTTTATGTGAACACGTACACACACACACACACCTGTGCATGTGTTGCTTTTACATGCACATGCACAGATAAAGATGCAAATTCAGCTTTTGGATATTTCTCAGCAACCTGCATGCAAAAAGTGTGTACAAAAGGGCGAGCATTTGTTTGTGTATGGCTGTGTATATCGTTGTGTGTGTGTGTGTGTGTGTGTGGCTACAGAACTATGGCAAGCTGACTCAGCCTTGACAGTAGCGATCGGAAACAGGAGACAAGGACTTGGCTCACAGCGCACACACACCCACATGCATGCGCGTACACACTCACACACACACACAAAAACACACACACCTGCCTGCCTCCTAAAATAACTGTATATCTTATTTTAAACAAATCTCAGTGTTTAACTCTTTCAAAGTTCAGCTGAGAGTTATAAATAAGAAAGCCGAGTGAAGGGTGTATGTGGCTATGTGTGTGTGAGTGAGTCGTGATTGGGGTAGATGGGGGGCATAAATATCAGCCTTTTCTGGACACTTCTTTTCTACTCTGGCACTCTCTTTCACACACACGGCGGACCAGCCCACTTCCTTACCAACCCCATCTCTCACAGCACTGCCCGGACTTCCCACTGCAATTACTTATAAAAACTTTTCAGGGCCGCCACACGTGGTCGGGTTTTTAAAGAGCTGCGTCCCCCTCCTCACGTGGTACGGGGGGTATTGAGTCGTCACAGACCCCCTGAATGATCACCGAAAAATAAGGCGGCGTAGACAATAGCTCGTCTTGATGAATTCAATTCTTTCAGGACCCTGTACCGTTGTCCAGGCAGCTCCGGGCAAAACAATCGTTGCTTTGATAGTCCAAGAAACACACACTCACTCACTTGCTCTTAAAAACTCCCTCTAACTACTTCCGAATGAAGATCTAAAGATATACATCTGACTGGAACTTGGGTTGCATTCTTATTCATTTATTTATTTATTTATTTATTTATTCTTGGAGGTCTCCTTTCTAAGACTCCTACCAAGGCATTTCCGGCTGCTTAAGCCGGAGTGAGGCAAAACAAAGACAGAAATTAGACGCATCCAGCTTCAGCATGCTCACTTCTGCCGGTCAAACTGGACATGAAAGGAGAAAAAAAAATTTTTAAATAAAAATAAAATCAAAGCGATATAACGGCTTGAAATTTTGGACTGACCTGGTCTGCGGTGGAAGCGGCATTGGTGTTCGACTCGGACATGATTTGATGCTGTGACCCAGTGCTGCTTCTCTGCTGGCCACTGTAGGCTCCTTCATTCACACCTTGCCTTGCTTCGGGTTCCGCAGCGAAAGAGGGGGGAGAAAAAAAGTACACCCTCCCTTTTGCCCTGGCTTGATTAATGCCTGAATTACTTTCACCTCATTTCATCTGATGGAGCTCTGCTTCCTCTCCGCCTCTCTCGCTCATTCGGCATGGTAGCCCACTCTCTCTCTCTCTCCCCTCCCTCCCTTCCTTGATTCCAGCTCTCCCTCCCTGCCTCCCTTCCATCCCTCCCTCCCCTCTTGCGCTCTTACTTTTTTTACTCACCCCCTCCCTCTCTCTCTTTTTCACTTTCTCTTTCTGCTCCTTTTCTGTTGTATTTCACCATCTCAGGAAAAATGCACCCCTCCTCACTTTCCCTCCCTCAGCTCCACCGCCATCTACCCCCTGCACCCTCCACCCCTCCCGCCAAAAAAAAAAAAAAAAAAAAAAAAAAAGACACAGGAGAGATCCACAGTCTTTTTCCTCTCTTTTCCTCTACCTCCACAATGAATGGCTCGTTGTCACTCCAGCACCTAGGCTGAATACAGAACAAGTGAGTGGGAGAGAGGAGAACTGAGGGGGTGGAGGGGGGTGTTGAACTCCTAGTTTAGCTGGCCGGAGTAAAGGGGTAGGGGGTGGGCTAGAGCACCCATGGGCTGCCGCCAAGCTCTCCCTCCTTTACTCTCTCTCTCTCTCTGCCTCGACAGATTAAAGTGAGCAGGAAATTAAAAAAAGAGAAGTGAGGAGCCCGCACGCCTTCCACCGGACTCCCCTGTCCCCCCTCCCTGCCACTCTTTCCCTCTGTCTGTCTTATTTCTTCCGTTTGTTTTCAGGGGCAGCTGCTGCAACTCTGTGGACCACCAACAACTTTCCTTTCAGCGGCACTTGACTCTTCCAAATCCTCGTCCCTCTCTACACCCTGACATTGCCAATGCCTCCCTCTGCCGTGTTGCACCGAGAGGCCAGCCCGAGCCAATGCCCTCCTCCTTTGCCCCATCCCCGGCATGTTTGCAGAGTTACACCCTTTTAAATTCAGCCTCTTCCCTCCCCAGCCCATGTTTTGTGTTTTGAAAAGGGTCACGGTGCCCCCTCCACTGTCAGCATCACCACCATCCCCTCCACCCATATTGTTGAACGCGTTCGACACCATATGGCTAATGGCTTCATGACAAAAAGAAGAGGAAAAGGGAAGAGAAAGTGAAAAAAGGGAGAGTGCATTACAATAGGGGCGTGGATGAGAGATCAACAAAAGCATCGGTCACTCTGGTAAAGGAGATGGAGAAGGAGACGATGTCTTTCAACGTGTCACTCAGGGCTGCTTCTCCGACAGGATGTGGTGCTAGTAATGTCAGAAATTGACAGGCAACTGGCACTTGGCCTAATGGGTATTTGATAGCTGGGGACAATGGCCACTGTTGCTTGAGTTGAGACCCTCCTGAAGTTAACACGAGACAAGGAACGCAGACAGGATGCTATTCATTTGCCTATCAATTCAAGGGAACGTGGGTTTGAATCCCATACAGCATCCCATAAAGAAACCATTACCATACCAGCCCTATTCAAGGTGGGGAAATTACAATAGCTATGCAAGGGCACTGAAAACAAAAAGCAGAATAATTGGTTCTACAAATATTCTCAACCGTTGATGTGTTTATCACAGGGGGGAAAAAACGTTGTTCAAGAGTCACTATTTACTTGTGTACTTCTTCCTTAAAGTAAAGGCACATATAACCCTTATAGGAGTATGCAAAGACACATTATTTGACAGTGTATGAAGGGACTATTTAGGTAAGAGTTTAGTTACTGAGACACACTTGCACTTCCAACCTGGGATGAACCTTGGCTTAGTATGTAAGTCAGTAAAATCTATTTGTGTAGTGCTTTTCACAGGCATAGGTCTGAAAGTGCTTTTCAGACGGCATTGTACAATTAAAGCTAAGAAGGCCAGCTGGTAAATGAGAGTGAAGTAGTTCAGCCAGATATGCAGGAACCTGCCTGTGTAATGCTGTATAGGTGAGAGTGAGAGTGAGCCAATGCAAAGTTCTAAGTAAAGGGGTAATGTGAGACCATTTATTTGACCCTGTGAATAGTCTTCTGGCAGCAGACATACTAAGTGATCAGAAAAGTGCACTGCAGTAGTTAATGCGAGATACAATGAGTACATGTATTAGTATTTTTAGCCCAGGAGTTGAAAGTACTTGTGTTCTTGATTTGCTAGTGTTTCTAACATGATAGAAACAGGATCTAGTTAGCTCCTTAACATGGGTGTCAAATGATATCCACTGATTATCTGGAGCAACAATCAAAAACTCCGTCTTATCAGCATTGATCTCTAAAGAGTTTTCTGCTGCCCAGTCTGTAACAGCATTGAGACAAGTCAAGGAGCCTAGATAACCCTAAAGACTCACTAGGTTTGAATGAGAAATGAAGGTGACAGTCATCTCATATAAATGGTAAGCGATATTAAATCACTGATGATCTGTGCCAGAGGCAGCAAATATATGGAGAACAGCAAGAGCCCCATAACCGAGCCCTGTGGAACACCACAAGACAGAGGAGAGGCATCAGACACAGAGTCTTCAAAAGAGACAGTAAATCTTCAGTCAATAAGGTAAGATGTACACCGGTCTAATGCTATGCCTGACATGCAGACAATATGACAAGTAAACAAATTTGTAATAATGCAAAAACAAAAAAACATGAAATGAGATTGCGCAGAAATGTATACATGCATATCATAAATGGAAACTAGGTACCGATGTAGCATATAGGTTTTCTATGGAGCCTCCCTGGGGCAACTGAGAAAAATAAAGACTCATGTGTAAATCTGTATGAATGGATAAGAAAATTGTGGGCACAGTTTATACACCTGCTTTCAGATTCATAATCCATGCCCACAAATAACAAAATCCATGCCCACAGATTTGTAAACTGTGCCCTTGAATTATGACTCTGTGCCCATGGATTAGTTGCTCAAAGGGACAGTTTACGGTCCCTGTTTTCTGAGGAAAAAAGTCATTTGAGCACATATACTGCAAATATGAGGGCACAATTTACATATCTGTAGACATGAATTTGTAATTCGAAGGCATAGTTTACAAATCTGTGGGCATGGATTAAAAATTTGAGGGCATGTTTAGGACCAATCATGATGCCTTTGCCTGAATCAGAAGTAAAAAAGACAAAAGAAAAGTTCGCCTGTGGGGGCTTGCAAGAGGAAAACTGAAAGAACCTGATTCACTGTGTCATGTGCTTTAAGTCTTTTTGCCTTACAGTGGCATACACTGGGGTCTTGAGTGTGAAAGCACCTTCTGGGACTCCCTATGCACACACTCTAAGTTTCTGAGCATACAACACGGGGCATGTGGGGCACACTGCTACTTGTGAAAATGAAATATCTGGGAACAAACAGCATGCCTTACTGTCCAACTCTCTCAATTTCCAAGGAGCCTTTCACAGGGGCCTCTGACTGCTATTGTAGCAGGCCTGGTCTGACAGGGTCGGTCTGATACTAGGCTCTTTCTATTCAACAGCAACACAAAAAGCAGCAGGAATAAAATTGCTTCGCTTTCCGCACACTCTTTGGGTAGTAAGCTCCTGCACTGTGTGTGTGTGTCACTGTGTAATGAATTACACACATGCAGTGCTTAAGAGAGATCCTGTGAGACTTGCATGCAAGTCCCTGCAGCTATGAGGCAAGCAGAGGTGGTGAGTGTGTGTGTGTGTGTGTGTGTGTGTGTGTAACTGTGCTTGTAAAAGTCTTGGCTTGCATGCATGCACAGCAAGGTTATGTGTGTGTGTGTGTGTGTGTGTGTGTGTGTGTGTGTGTGTGTGTGTGTGTGTGTGTGTGTGTGTATGTGCGTGCGTGCACGTGTGGCTTGTCATTAGTGTCTCCACAGGGGTTCCAGCCACTTCTTATTAGCTCTGCCACAGGAAAGTCTGTTGGCCTCAGATTAGGTCAAATCTAATGAGGAGCTGAAGACACACACACACACACACACACATACACACTGATTATCTCTTCTTGAATCACGGAGGCAATAAACATGGGGGAAAGCAACAACACTCTCTATGAATCTGATAGGGACACAACAATCTTAAAATAAATGTTTGTTGTGGCTGCAGTTGGCTGTTGGTGGGTAAACTTGTTTTGTTAACTAATTGCTTGGTTATGTTAGGTCATTTGACTCTAATTAGAAAAAGCACAGATGCTGTTGTTGGTAATTGCACCAACTTGTTAAAATCCTCCTCCCTGGACTGTTTATGTGTTTGCTGAAAAAGCAAAATGACCTGTGACAAATAACCTGTGCACCAAGGATTGTTAGTGCAAATTCAAATCTATAAAGCCATTTGATGTTATTGATACCAACAGGTTGTTATATTGTGGCAAACTTCCTGTGTGCCTAACATCCACCCACTGGATACAAGAATATCTTTATTGCACTGCTGTAATATTTGTTTTAGTAGTGCTGGGGACTCAAAATGAGCCATGGCACTGTGTCTGGTGAGTGTCTCCTTGACAAGAATGAAACCAGGGCTCAGCGACTGGATTTACTCACTTTGGGTTCCCAGCTAATCTGAAAACCACTGCACTGTGGATTAGGGACGATTGTTCAGTTTGCAAGTATACTTGCCTGGGAAATGGAATTTGACAACAGAACCATCACAGCACCTGTTGTGAAGACTATATCCTTACTGCTATTTTGTAATCAAAACTGGATGACAATCAGTAACAATGTGGCAAGGACACAACTACGTAGATGGCTAGAGGCTGAGAGACAAACAAAAAGGAGTGCCAGGACAAAGCAGGACATGGCAGCAGATAAGGTCAGAGGAATCACTCCTTTCTTGAAGGCTTCGCCATTAACTTCCAGACATATGCCAATATCCACTACAGGTAACCCTAAGGGCAGTTACAGACACTGATGAACATAAAGCACAAAGACAGGGAGACAGACCCACATTCAGAGAGGAGACTCAAACACAAGGTTTCCTTTATCTCTTTCCTGGAGGCTAACAAAATACTGTATTCTGAAGATTAATGAAGAGCTGGGATTCACAAGTGTTTATTAAAATCCTAGTGACAAGGAGTTCTTTTAAATCCAGCACATTACTAAAATGTTGTTGCAGTAGTTAAGGTAACCATATTGTAATTACACCATATTGAATAGAATAAATGCAGCATTACTTGTCTTATAGAGGTTTAGCTAGCTTAAAATAAAGCCATATTCTATTCTAAACGTCACTTTCCAGTCCCATAGCCCTCACCATTGCTGAAAAATACCTGTTTTGTTTACTTGAATTTCATCCCCTGCTCGACCTAATGTCTTTTGGTAGCGTTTGCTTGTTTTCAGTCTTCCTTCATTTTGGCTGTTTTGGTGGTTATGTAAGCCATCTTGGGGATTTTGAAATTTCTCACAATCTCATGGCCATTTTCTGGCCATGATGCTATAAACTAGGTTGCTCGAGACTGCATGCTCTCTGCAAATCAGCCAGAGAAGCCCGAGGAACCAGAGTTTTTAAGTAATTACATTCTGAATATCTGTTGATATATCATTGGAATTCACCTGTGATAAAAATGTCTGAACCTCCTGCACACTACCCTGGCGCATTTCTGTAAAGTTGGAAATTCATTCAGATTCAAATTATCAGAATCAATAACTCATAAGAGGAACTTTATTAAAATAAAAACAAAAAAACACAAACTCTTTCCTACTGTAGTAAGGCAGATAATGATATGCAACTTAATTTTCACCAAAAAAAATGAGCAGTCTTCCAAGCTGGATAATTAACACTGGTCTCTCTGCAGAACCGGCTGTGAGTCTGCAGGGACCGTCTAAAAAAGTAAGAGCGAAAACAGACGCTACAAAAGCATTCAGTCACCTCACTCTTATACAGTGCAGTGTCCCCAAAACCCCAGGTGTATGTAAACCATACAGCATTTCCTGTAGATGTGAACATGCAACTCTGCCTAAAGTCTCCAGACCTGATTCTGTGCACATTATGCAGAAAAAGGCTTAAGAAAAGCTATGGTTCTTTGGCTCCACTTAGCCTTCATGAAGCTCCCCTATTTCCTGATTTTACTTCTGATTTTACCAAATGGAGCGAATTTTTGAGTTTCTGTTTCTACTTCTACTCATTCTGCAGAATATGTTTCCCCAGGGAAAGAGTGATGGCCAAAAATGAGTAGTCAGCGAAATATGGAGGCAATATTCAATCATGCTATTGGAAGATGGAGGCTGGTTCTTATTAGCTCCTCCCTTGTTCCACTACAATCAGGAACCATTTCTTAGGCTTTCTTCTATAGAGGAGAAAACCTGGGAACAAGGTTAGGCTCCACTCATTAGGGTTTAACTCAACCAGAGAGATTATTTCTTCCTCCAAAACAGCTCTGCCCTGAGAAAATGTCTCAGGATAATACTACAGTAAGCGGCCAGCTATTAGTGTTCCTCGAGTCTTTCTACTCCTAAAACACAATAGCTCTGTCAGTCTTTAGACTGTTCAAATCCCTCAGACGGGAAGGAATTGGACCATGTTAGGCTGAATTTACGCTTCTGCGTCAGTCCATCACAGCGTCTTTGCTTAGCCACACAGAGAAGGGCCTTCTGGGTTAACATGGCTTGCACAGGCTCACAGAAGAGCTGATATGCACACATCCAAACTCCCAACGTGTGCTGTGTGTCAAAAAAAAGGTTGATTTGTTGAGTGGAGAGCGACTTCCGGTAGCATTGTGGAACAGAGACAACAACGGACAAGAAGAACGACCATTCAATCCATGACCATGTAAAATGATGGAGTGGTTTGAAGCGCCTTATGGCGATGGTTTGCTGATACAGGCACTCATATGATCCTTCATTTAAGATATTAACAATAGTGAAGTTACATTAAGTGAAACTTGGTAGACTATACAGCAGGTCACAGGGCTGTGAACTGCCAATCAGTAAGCTAAGTAAAAAGCTGGCCAGCAAAGGGGAGAAAGGAAGGAGAGAATTCATTCTGTTGCTATAGAGATCATGAACAAATGAAGGCTGGACAGAGAGAGAGAGAGAGAGAGAGAGAGAGAGAGAGAGAGAGAGAGAGGTATGAAAGAGGTCACAGGATGCAAGGCATGCAGACACAAGTCAGAAACAAATATGCTAAAGGAGGAAGATTACTTACATTCTTGTATATTCATTTCTTTTTATCTTTCATCGAGAAAGCCCTATCACTCCCAGTGTGATGCTGTCTGTCTCATTCACATTGAAATGTCATTCTTTCATGTGCTTAGTAGGTTTTATAATCCAAGGGCAAATAAAACACAATCAAAACTCATTTGAGAATTGTAAAAAATGTGACAGAAAATAACTCTCTGTGAACTTTGTATGTTGCTCAAACTTTAACATTTAACATATTTTTCATTGGCATGCGTCCATGAACAAAGCATGTGCTATTGTTGAACAAAGAAGCAGCTTTTGCAAGTTACAATCTGCTTTGATGTGAGCACAAATAACCGCCCAGGAGAACAGACATGTCAAACTCCAAAGCTGACCTCAAGCCAACACATATTTCACCCTAAAACACCATTTATCATAGCTGGTCACTGCAATTGTACAATTGAATTGAAAACAGTTCACGTTCAAGTAATCAATGACGTTTTCTGGCTTCATCAAATGAATCCAATCCAGCAAAAACAAGATCTTACATATTTATCTTTACAAAAACCTCAATATTTGTCATAATAGCAGGATTAAGGATGTTGTTATAGACTAGTCTAAGTTGGCGATATGTAATCCATTGGATTGATTGACTACAAGGGCGTAACCCTAAATGAGAGCCCTCCCCCAGAATTTTTAAAGGGTACTTCCCACAATTTTATGACATTTATATATGAAAATGTGCACATTTAGTACATATTTTTTAGGACTACACTGAATATTTGAATTCATAATTAAAGGAATATGTCAAGGAATGTGATTTCTCCAAGATAGTGGCTGCCCCGCCACTTCGTTTTGGTAATTTGCTGACTTTAAACATACTTACCAATTAGAATAATGCCTTCTCCAGCAGCAAACAGCATAGCTCTCAAACATATTCAAAGCAAATGCAAATAGTGTCACTGGAAGAACAGCTAATGCTGTACTTGAACTAATGACAAATTATCCCTTTAACCAAAAAATGTGCCATGGACTTTTAAGCAAGTCCAAGTTCATTTGTATTTTGTTGATTTGTTTCAAAATAAAAGTCTGTGCATTTACACTAAGAAGCCTAATGTGAATGAAATCACAGACTCGTACAAAGAGTTAACACATGAGGTCTCAACTGACTCAGAATGGCCAGAGATGTACGCTTAAATATGTCCTTAAGTACTGACCAAAAATTTTTGCTTGAAAATTTCATATAACCCACTAACCCACTAATTCACTTATAATAATGGGACCAATGGGCCCATATCTCTATACCTTCTATTACAAAGATACAAACATATTTTGTCCTGTATACTGGGGGGACAGATTAGTATTTTCTCAGTATTGGGGAGGACATGACCCCCCCAAAGAATGCATGGTTACACCCTCGATTGACTATTTCCCACTAGAGCCATTTATATTACAAATTCAAGAACATAATCCTATATTGTAAAGCGCTTTGAAAAAATGCACTTTACAATATCACCCGATGGACTATTGCATTAGTGTGCCACTGGTGGTGGAGGCTTTATCTAAAAATTCTTAGCAATAGATAAAAAGCGTGCTTATAGTAGAACTTCTTCTCATTGAATATCCATGGATCAACCTGCTTTTACACTGAAAACGCAAATCACGCAGCGAGCCAGCAGTCATGTCTGGGCTTATTACATCCACCTCAATCTATATATCTGTCCCTTACCGCAATTAACTTAATATCTCATCGCCTCTGGTTAGCTCGGCATGCCTGTGATGGGACGTCTGACTGTGAAAAAGAGCTTGAACTGGGGGAAGCATCGATAAACCGTAGTTTCGCTTCCCCCTGAGTGGTTCATACGAGGAAAAGCCATGAGGAAGTGGAGAGCAGGGCGGCGGAGGACGACGTAAGATATGATAAGAGAATTGAGGGGAAGAAAGGAGCGAATGTGGGAGCGGGAGAGGAGTGGAGAGACAAGAAAAGCTAGAGAACTTCACAGGGTTGAGGTTCACAATAGGACAGGCACCACAGGAACCAGAGGCGAGAATAAAAGGAAAGAAACACAAAAAGCTCAGTTTTGCAACAGCAGGTAGGCTTTGTCCGGCACAACAAAAGGACAAAATGTGTTGGAGCACAGTTGGAGGGAAAATCAACCTTCCTGTTCGGTCCTAAACAGCAAGCTCTTTAATTGGAAAAAGGGAGAGAAAGTGTGAGAGCAAGAGTGTGTGTGAGAGAGGGGAGAGAGAGAGAGAGAAAGAGAGAGAGAGGGAGAGAGAGAGAGAGAGAGAGAGAGAGAGAGAGAGAGAGAGAGAAAAACAGATGACAAAGGTGAAAAACACCAGGGGTGGAGAGACAGAAGAAAGAGAACGGAAACAGAGGGACAAATAAAGAGATCAGGAAGAGATGGGAAATGGGACGGAGAACGGCGTGTGGACGGGTGAGCAGCGATTGTCCGTCCATCCAGCTGACCTGAGCTAAACAAGATGCGGCCTTTTGACTCTGACAGACCCAGGAGGGAGAAGGGGAAAAGACAGAGAGGCAGATGAGACAAAAAAAAGAGGGAACAACAGAGAAAGGCAGAAACAGATAGGTATTTCCAACGCTTGGTTTAACCTGAAGTTTCCATGATAATTTCTCTACCGCCGCCTCCCCCCTCCCTCCCTCCATCCCTCAGTGCTTTGGCTGGGAGGGCCCCAGCTGTTCGGTCCGTATAAATAGCGTGAGGCTTCGGCTCGGACCCCCGGGGAGAGCGGGGCTCATTGGAGAGGAGGCATGGGAACGAATCGGGCCGGAAAAAGCACACAACATACACATTTCGACAAACATATGGGACCATTGCTGGGGATGAAAGTGAGGCACATGTGACTGAACTTGGCCTCACATGGCACAAGTTGCTGTCATGCTGGCACTGTGGTGAGAGAGGATGAGAGTGAAAAAAAAGACAGAGAGAGAGAGAGAGACAGAACATGGAATATGTCGTCATTTGTACTCATACAGGAGCCAAAATACGGTAGACACGTCAATATTTGATGATCACGGAAGCGTTATGAAGCGTGGCTTTCTGTCCAGCTATCTACGCACAGCAACTTTATACATACACATCCACGCTTATTGGCTCTGAGTCTGGAAGTCTGATTTTTCTCTTTGCAAACTGATTTGGACCACAAAAAAAAATTCACTCAAAATGTTTTACTTTCTATAGCCGTCAAAAGAAACAGATCCACAAACGTACACAAAATCAAGAAAACGCTCTCTGTTTTAAATTGAACGAAATCATTTATTTTTGAAGCTTAACATTAAGTCGGACACCAGAGGTTGAAAGGTGACTTTTTGCTTCCTGGTGTAAATGCCACCCAAACACAAATAGAAAGAAAAAAAAGAGAGAGAGAAAATAGGAAAGAGTGATAAATAACACGGGGGAGGTGTGCGTCCAAGCAAGGGAGGGCTGTCCAGCCCTGAGAAAAGCAGACCCCCCCTCATCCCAGGCCTATAGCTGCCATTCAGCACACACACACACACACATTAACGCACACCCAGGGAGCAGGTTGGGTTCAAGCGCAACAAATTACCTAAATATGGCCCTGAAAGGGCCTTTGAAGGCGTCTCAATTGGAAACCGTTGAAAATGATAATAATACTAAAAGAAACCGGGGGAGATTTAAGAGGCCTGTTGTGTCGACACATTGTCAAACCCCTGTCCATAATTTCACCGACTTCAGAGGATGAGAGAGGGAAAAGTGTGAAGCCCCCTTTCTTCAGGTTGCTTGTTTTCTTTTTGTGAGATTGGAGGGAGGGAGGGTGACCCATTAAAAAAGGAAAAGAAGGGGAGAGGAAGAAAAACAGAAAAACTACATTTTCAGCCTGAGTGGTTTTTCCAAATGAAATCTGAAGGTCCGAAACTCAATAGAGTTCTTTTTTTTTTTTTTTTTTTACCTTTTGTGTGTGTGTGTGTGTGTGTGTGTGTGTGTGTGTGTGTGTGTGTGTGTGTGTGTGAGTGTGGGTGTGTGTGAGTGTGGGTGTGTGCACGCATGCACACAGGGGTTTGGCGGTGGTGGGGTATCTTTTAAACGGTGCCCAGCAGTGGACGTGTTTGGCATTCTGCGGCCCTTGTCACTCCATTGTGCGTTCACCACAGTGGCTGCCGTCAAGCTGACGTTGGGCGCAGCCCGCACTCCGTACGGCCGCTTGTTCGCTCATTCTCGTTCAGCCGGTCAGTCGGGGGGTTCAGTCGGAAACAGAAATCATGTCTGACTTCTCTTCTTCTCTCTCCAACACCCCACCCTCTCTCTCTCTCTCTCTCTCTCTCTCTCTCTGTCTTTCTCCCTCTGCCTCTCGGTTCACATCTGTTTGTCGGCCCCCCGCCCCAGAGGCAGTCAACACGGTTGCTGAGCACTGCTGTTAACTAAACTGGCTGGCTGGCAACTCAATATGTTCCTTACATAAGGATGGACAGAGCAGGAGAGAAGTGCAAAGACAGAGAGAGAAAAGAGAGAGAGAGAGAGAGAGAGAGAGAGAGAGAGAGAGAGAGAGAGAGAGAGAGAGAGAGAGAGGGGTATAGACTGAAAGGAAGGTCAGTTTCACCTGCAAGCATTGTATTTAAAACACACTGCGCACACAGCCACCTCTTTTTAATAATACATGTACAGTGTAAAGATATGGATGTGTAACAGCTCACACACACACACACACACACACACACACACACACAAACATGCACACGCATTCACACGCTTTGAACCTTCTGCAAAACAATCCGAGGTGCCGGGGGAGACCAAAATTTGTTGCCATCAAAAGATGCTGAGCCAAAAATCAAACACGGCTGGTGGATCCAATCGTGGCCCCTGGGCCGCGATTTGGGCAGTGTGCTTGGAAAGTACTGTCACAGCTCTGGAGCAAAAGTCACAGCCCCGAGTCCCCAAACAGATTGACGCTCTGAACAGTGGAATTGTGTGTATGTGTGAGTGCAGGAACATGTGTGTGCGTGTGTGTGTGTGTGTGTGTGTGTGTGTGTGTGTGTGTGTGTATGTATGTATATGTATGTAGTTGTGTGGGCATGTGCCTGCAGGCGCTTCTGTTCAAATATGATTTATGTCTGTGTGCGTAAGTGTGTGTGCCTAATGTGTGTGGTTGGATGGTTGTGTGCGTGTGTGTGTTTGTTTGTGTGTGTGTGTGTGTGTGTGTGTGTGTGTGTGTGTGTGTGTGTCCTGACCTCAGGGAGACTGTGGCTCTGGGTTCCACTATTTCTTTCTATTTAGTTTCCACTTCACAGCCTAGAGCACACATTAGCCACACACCCCATGGGAAATGGCACACACACTCACGCACTGACTGACACATTCTCTCATTCACTGTCATCTTCCCACCCACCCACCTACACACACACACACACACACACACACACACCTACACACACACACACACACACACAGATACATATACAATGGTTCACCACTAAAGGCACAAAGATGATGGAGTTAGACAAAATAAAGTCACATTCCTTAGTAATAACTGCCTGTGCTGCTTTGAAATATGATAAAACACAGAGTGTGCATTATGAAAATCATCCAATTATCAAGGCAAAATGTATTCTGAAGCAGTGCTTATGATGCATACTCTTATGTAATACATGCATGAATAAAAGCTAAGTTTTGATTTCTGTTTTCTTGTTTTTTCTTTCCCCCCTCCAAATCTATAATTAGTCCTAAAATTAGTGCTAAATCTTTTCCTGCACATTTCTGCGATTCTACAAATATTATCAACTTTTCCCAGACTGACTGGACTGCTAGGACATGTTGCCACCTGTTGCCTTCCTGTTCGTTTGTTAAATAAGAACAAAAGGTCAGGAGTTTTTTTTTCCTTTACAGAATTGCAAAGAAAATGAACAATTTTCTGCTGAATTCAATCAGAAACTTCCATAACACTATGATGCCATTTTAAAGAAACAAATGTTACATTTTTCCGCTCATGATCTGCAAAGACTCAGGTGAAATAACAAATATTAAAACATCCCTTAAACTCTGAACAGAAGGCAATCTTTGGTGATCTTTTCCTCCATTTGGCCCTAACAGTTATGGAGGAGGACACCGCCTCAGCAGCCAGACAACTGAATACAGTGCCGGCAGACAAATGAGCAAAACCTCCCTCCAGCTCCTCCTCCTCGACCTACTCCCACATCCCAGCATACATACATCCAAACAGCAGACATGACAGAGGAGGAGGGAGAAAGACAGAGATAGCGATAAAAAGGAAGAGGCAGCGACAGAGCAAATGAAGCAAAATTAAGGACAATCGGAAAGAGAAAGAGAGAGGACAGCAATCAGTCGCGTAAAAAGCTCGTGCCAGGGCACCATCTGCTCGTCCATTCAGTGGAAGCCGTGACTTCCAGGGCAGTAAAAGACAACGCAGGAAGATTGAGGAGACGGGGCTCCCTTTGAGCGCTGCGAACAAGCGAGGGAATAAAGTTTTGTCAGAAAGACTCCCGGCAGAAGGCTACCGGCCGAGCCAAGCGGTAGCAGGAAGCGGGCGCCTTGTGTGTCGCCAGATTTACAGCGACGGCCCAAAACTTGGGTCTGTCCACCGAACCATCTGGACCGGCTACATAAATTTAATCCGACAGTAAAGTCACCTCGGAGAATAATACCACTATAACAGTGCATTAATTAAAAAGAAATGATAAAAATCTCAGAGTGGCTGCAGGAAAATGTTCATTTAGAGGGAGGGAATGCTCCATATACACAAATAGAAAGAAGGCGCGGTTAAAAAGTGCAAGTATGAGGAAATACAAATGATCGTTTACTTAGTTGCATTATTTTATTGAAGTGAAAAAGAGGGGGAGAAGGGCAATAATAAGAGCAGGGAGTGATGGAAGAAAACATTGAGGTGACAGCTGGCGATGGGAGATCTAGGTCTAAGACTCCCACTCTGCCCCCCCACCCCTCTTCCCCCAACTCCCCCGTCTTTCTCTCTCTCACACACACTCTTCCTTTGATTCTTTGTTTATCATTCTCAGCCACGACTGACATCGCTGTCTATCACTGCTCAAGACAACAGACCCAGCCATGAGAATCAACCAATCACGAGAGGGGAGTGTGTTTGTGTTTGTGTGTGTGTGAGTGTGTGTGTGTGTGTGTGTGTGTGTGCGCGCGGGTGGCTTGCCCGATGTCACAACTGGGACTCGACCGCTACACTCAGCCTTGTTTACCTCCAGATAAGAGATGTATGCTGGTCGTAGCCTCACCTCTGCCCTTCTTTTACATGGAAAAGCAAACATTTACACGCGAATGTCATGAAAACCGTTGATAGTTTGAGATCGTTTCAAGATCCCACTTGCACCTTAGCCTAATTTGACGTTGTTTACAAACGGGCGAAATAATTCCCATATCAAAATGTTTTTACTACAATTTGTAGCGCTGCTGGGTGAAGGAAGTTGATCGTAACTTATCTTTGTCAATATTAGCCTGGAAACATCACACTCAAATACAAAGGACAAACAAGGTTTTCACCCAACAGTTTAAAGTGATGTGAGCCAAATCAAATAAAGTGCAAGTGATATATGCAAAAAGTCATGTTACTTCAGGGAAATCATGGTCATTCAGATTTAAAAAAAAAAAAAAAAAAAAAGAAAGAAAGCAGGACAGCGATCCGGCTACATTATATTACATTAGTAAAATCAAATATATAGTTGCCATATAGTAAAGGCATAGCTTGGTATGTAATGTTACACTACACATATAAGTATTTCTTCTCATCAGTTTTTCATGTAGCCATTGGTAAATAGTGATGAAAAATACAGGAATTCATGCCCAGGTACTGTGATAATTAAATTACAACTTCTTTTTTTTTTTTTTTTTTTTTTTATAATAGATTTGTAATATAATAGTACTTGCAGCTGGGTGCATGGTGATGCAGCTTATCAGTGAGATTATATAGAACATACCACAGACCACATCAAGAAAACAAAACCCAAACCCAAATAAATGAATAGATAAATAAAAACAAAAATAAAACAACTTTTGAGGACAAGCAAAAAGTTTCAATTGCCTAAGGCACAGGTCACACTGTACCTATTAGTAAGTTTTTTAAAAACCTTTTTTAGTTATTACAGTTTTTCATAAAGTCGTAGGTGTTCCTGCCCTGGTATTCACATGGTGTTCTGATTATGCATAAAGATAAGAATGAATGACTTAATAGTTTACTGTAATTATGATGGGTGTAATGTCCCAAGTATTTGAATCTGTCACTGAGACAAACGAAACACAAAAAAACCCTTGAAATTATTGCTGTTTCCACCGAGCATGAGGCGAGTGCAGGCCTGATAACATGCACCTGTCAGGTTCAGACAGTTTGTACGCAGTTAAAAATGGCTTGCATCTTGAAAGGACACAGCGCAGGAAGGCGAGCCTTCAAACAAACCGCAATGGCAGAAAAGGAGCTGGAGCTCTGAGTTTGTGTTTACCGCTGTCTCGAGATGGATGGGACAACTTGGACTGAGGGAAGAGAGAGAGAGAGAGAGAGGTGACCTGACTGCCAATGACACCAAACCTCGATTTGAGCTTCACTAACAGCGCACACCAGACTCTGACAAACTTACCTATAGGCCTGATGTCTTAACACCAGTCAAGGAACAACATGTTGCTGACTAGAAATGAGCAAAGGCTGCAATGAACGACCTATATCTAAAATCCTGTGTATTAACCCAAACACGTCTTAAAGCAAGCTGAGCAAATTGAGGGAAATACAGTTTTAATATCTATGACTTCAAGGGACACTTTTGGGACAGTTTTGACTGGGGAAGAAAAGGGGAGGTATGTTGAGTGTCTGAGTGCAGCAGACAGAGCCGTCATCACATGTTGCTCACAAATACCAAGAGATCGACTTATTCGTTTCCTTTGAAAACCACAGTCTTGGTATTATCTTATCTTTTCCTTTTGTTTACTGGCATCAGCTGATCTGATTTGTTTGATGTCTCTATTACATCTTCACTGGTTGATAGCTGTCATTATCTAACCACAACCTCTAGCTTTGTGTGTCATTATGAAAAAAAAGTGTCACTACACTACATCGGGGTAAACAATCACAATCCAATGAAAACATTGCATTACAGGCAGTGTCTCCGCATGATGTTGAAGACCCTTTTCTTGCAGGACCGCGGGAGATCTAAAATAGCTTTTACACCACAGAACAGCCCTACTGTTGGCTGTCTACAAAGAAAAAGAAATGAATAAATTAAGGGGGGTCTTAGACAGGTGGAGTGACATTCCTGCACCATACCAGGACAGCTCAAAAATAAGGAATAATGAGGAGGGGAGGAGGTATGTGTGTGTGTGTGTGTGTGTACAGGGGTGATCAACATCATGTCAGTTAACGCTCAACTGGTGGTCCAGCAGCTACTTCCCACCACTACCTGGCACCAATGGCTGCACAACACCGCCGCTTGTTGTGTGTGTGAACGCATGTGCACTGGCGTTTGAGGCTTTGCATAAGTGTGTTAATTAACCGAGTGAGAGTAAAACTTACCAGGATCCCAGCATGCTGCTTCTCTTCCATCCTTCAGGACCTCGGTCTGCAAAGATCCTCGCCTCTCTGCTGCTTTCTCTGCCTCTGTCTCTTTCTAGGATGGACTCCTCTGCCTCTCGGGATTAGAGTGCGAGGTTTTTCTGAGGGGGACTTTCGAGTGTCTCTGCCCCACCGCGTCGCTCTCTCTCTCTCTCTCTCTCTCTCTCTCTCTCTGCCTTGTTCCCCCCTCTGCCTCTTCTCCGTTGTTTGGGAGTGTAGCTGAAGTGGCGTCGCTGCTTTGTGTTAATTCTGCCCTAATCCAGAAACTTTTCTATGCTGTGAAAGGAACATGTGACAAGCAGAGAGGGGTGGAGGGAGGAAAAGGAGTGAGGGAGGGAGAGAGGGAAGGAGGGAGGTAACACTTTTTAGTTACTTGTCCCCTTGGCCACGTTCAAAACAAACCCCCAGTCTTTGTAAATGACCTGCTTCTTGGTAAAAACATATCAAGCATTTGGCACTGTTTTACAGTTTAGCTACGAAAGAGACGAAAGAGACTTTTCCAAGGATGCTGTAAGAAAGGATGCAGAGAAATGATTCTGAAAACACATAATGACAGATTTGCATTTTGTAGCAAAGCAGCTGCCATAACAATGTGCCCTTTTGTGTCAGGAGATTGACTGTTAGGGGGACGTTTAGACTGTCCATTGACTACCGCTGTGTAAAGGCCAAACTTGAAAAGAACATTCAAAAACAGATGGGGATGAAGAGGAAATGGGCAAAAAGTAGTTCTGTGTCAGTTAAATGATCTCAAATGCTTATATTGTCTAATTAAGTCAAACACTTTTTTTAAACCCTGAATCATTTCCTTGGCTTGTGATCACATCATTTTCTCTTTAATCTTTTTATGCAGTTTAAAGGGTTCAAAAGTTTAGATATTGTGACATGACTAATATGCACAATATCCATAAATAATCAAAGTTTTTATGACACACTTATTTTTTAAGTTATTCACTTACAATAAACAAATAACACAGACTAAATCTCTGTATTATTATAAGATTGTACAAATAACAGGAGGGTATATAATAAGTGTGACTGATTAGGATTTACTAAAGGATTTACTCATGCTTATGCAATTTGTAACTGCCGGTTCTGCACATAAAATTTCTGCCTTTACATGACAGGTGCAAAATTGCAGCAGGTAATGCATATTAACCTGTACTCCATAGAAATCTTAATAACGCAGGCAGATAAAGGTTTTCACCGTTTTTCCTCCTCTTTTGATGTCATACTTCTCTCTTTTTTCTGTTACTTCATAAGGAGTTTGTCTTTTTACTCCAAATATTGTAGAGATCCCTCCAAAATATCATTGTCTGCCGTCTATTCATTAACCTATAATTCAACTTTAGCATCACTGTTTTGTCTTTTCTTTTACCTACTGAGCTGGATAACAGCCTCATGTTGCACAAAGTGCACCATTCAACTGCGTATATTTTAAGCTCTGCTCCCTACGCAACTTGAAGGTGGTCCGGGTGCTGACTGCATAATTATCTGCTGCCTTATTCAGTCCGACATTAATTCCATGCAGATTGCGACTGCAAATTGCCCAAAAGGCAAAGTGCAAAGTGCGCTGCAGCTTTCATGCACATAAATATGGCCCTGAATGTGTCAAATGCACATGTTCCTGATACTGATTTGCAGCCTTTTTTTGCTCAAACCACATTTCAATTGTGTCAAAGCTTAAAGCGTGTACACACTGTATGATCCTCAGCATCTGCACATTAATTTTGATGGTATGATAACAGCTATAGAAGACCATCATGGTGACGCCCGTTTCTTTCTATTTATTGCTCTCTATGTGTTTATGCTGTGATCGTGGGTTACAATTTCACATAAAATGAGAGGGACTGACTTGGCTTGCACAAAGAAGAGGCCTCAACTACAACAGAGGAGGACTGTCTTGCTCTTCATGTTTGTAGCATGGAGTAATTAGTCATAATGTTATGATGCCATGTGACGAATTTGCAGACCAACTGCTGACAGCTGGTGGTCTGCAAACTGGAAAACACAAGTGATGACGTTCAGTGTGGGGGCTGACACGCCCCCCTCCTCCAACTCAAACACAGCAGTAATTTGGCTCTTTGTGATGTTATGCCTCACAACACCGACTTCACAGGAAGTCAGCAGGTGCCGTAACACAGGGGTTAGCTGTTTTCCAGAGAAATGACCAATTTCCAGTATTCCGAGCACAGGAATACAATTTCAAAAGAAAATCCTCTTTTGAAAGATTGACTTTTTTAGGTTGTATTCAGTGCTTTTCAGTGCATTTGAAAGACTGTATCTCAGTGAAACAGCATTTTTACATTCAAATTTTAAAATACGTTTAAAGGAACAAAAACAAAAACATTTTGGCAAACAGATGTTGTTTTTTCCTTGTCACAAGTAACCTTCAGGACCAATGCTGAATGACCTGACCACTATCACACCATTGACTGGACATGATCAGGTGTAACCCCCACCCCCCACAGGTTTGGGCTAGTTGCTCCCTCCTGCACCCTCTGGGGGTCACAAGGCTGTTGTTACCCATCCCAGCCACATGGGAGCCTGGAGCCAGACGCACTGTGACGTAGCATACACACAACAAAGTCAGTCTCGTAAAGAGGTGGTCCATCACACACACTCTCTCTCTCTCTGAGTCCCGACTCAAGCAAGAGAGGTGTTTGTTTTTAAGTAGCTAGCATTAGCTAGGCAGCATTAGCTAAGTAGCATTTGCTAGTGGTGTTAGCAAACACAATGCAAGTTAGCTAACCTCAACCATTACCATTTCCTTACCTTAACCATGACGACAAGCCCTTTCCTAACCTTAACAACAGCATTTTGCTAACCTATAACCAAGTAGCTAATGAAAGCTAAACACAAGAGAGCTAACCAAAGTGGCTAAAGCTAACATTGGCGTGGTTAAGAGCGGCTGACATCAAGCCCTCTGACCTGCAGAGCTGATCAGGACTGATACGATCCATTCAGCGCTGTGATGGCTGTCACAGCAGGCGGCTGAGTAAGTTCCTTCACCTACAGCAATGAAAACGCCAACTTGTTTGCTGTAACTTGGAGAACATGTCTGAGACTTCGTCCACATCCTCCTTCACGTTGGACTGGATGGGAGTCAGTGTGGCAGCCCAGTTTATCATCAGCAGGACTCTGTTCACACTCCAGATATCTGTGATCCATTGACCTACTGCTTTTGTTGTGAAGTTAAATATGTATACAGTTCAATACAGATATATTCAAATTATATTTAAATTACGGCTATAGTCATAACTCAAATTTCAGGTATCTGCAATTAAAGATATTGTTAATTCCTTATGAACAAAGATAGCCTATCTAAATTATCTTTTTTAGATATCTTAAAACTGTGATATGACTAGTCAAAATACAATTATAGCAGGAGCGAGCAGTCATAATAAGCTATAAATGCAGCGCATGCCCAAGCCCTTCAATTAAAATCTTTAAAATGTTGGTCTCCTAGTGTGTCCTTTTATAATATACCTTATTTCTATCATTTTGGTTGCAAACTGCTGCCTATATACACGTATCTATCTCAATTTGCTAGTGAAATGCTGGCAAGTTGACAGCTTGACGCGCGCATGCGCTCTGTGATACCGAGTATTTACAGTAGTTTTGTAGCCGGTGTTTCCTGTACGTGGGCGTTTTGAATGGAAAATAAGCTGTCTGCGAATCAGCTTTTCAGAAGACGCATGCGCAACACGAGTAGCTACGTAGCAGCTCGCTTGAAATGTTCAGCAGCAACTGCAAGTCATTCACTGGACAGCTAGCTACCGTTAACGTCGTTAGCTGGCTAGCTAGTACGGGAATGTTAACATTAGTTTGTTCTTTCATCTGCATCGTGCCAATCAAAATGGGTGAAAATACAACTTCAATTGAGTAACCTGGCATGTTTCATCGATTTAGGCTATTGCAGGTGTTATGAAAAAGAGGTGTTCTCTGACGTTTATCACTTTGGTGCGTAGCCTGATGGGCAACTGGGCATGTGTGTGTGTCATTTCATTGACCATGTAGGCTAGCTGGTGACATTGCTGTGTGTTTGCATCACCCCGTGGCACGTCCCAATAGTTCCAACCTCATGGTAAATTCCAACATGTTGTTGGTAACATTGTGAGCATGTTCATGTGTCATTTGCTCGACTCTGTAACAGGTTATTACTGCATCCTCCGTCCGTTCTAATAATTTCCGCTTTCATTTACACTGTAAATGGCAACACATTGTTGTTGGTAACATTGGGGCAAAATGCACACGCGTGTCTATCAAAATCGAGTTGTCGAGTTGATATAGTATAGTTAAAATCCATATTGTGCGTTTTTATTAATAAATAAATGCCCAAAAATTTTCAAGCTCGAGCCCTCGCGGGCACTCACATGAAATTGGGACCACAGCATGACTACATAAAAACGTCACCGCTCGCCACTGAATTATAGATGCGTTCAGCTGGAGTTAAGAAGAAAAATCTCAAAATACAGTGAGTCAAAAATTCTTTTGAGGTTTCAATAGAGTTATGGATGTCTTAAGGTGATAGCTTATTTTAGAGATATCTTTATTCTTATTCTGCTCAATCAAAATGTATTAAATGAGATCTTGAGTTGTCACACTGGTCAAAATGCGTTTCGAGATGTCTAAAGATGCACTTTTATGTCTAACATTATGGCAAACTCATGCGGCTGATGACTGTTTAGTTCCTCAAATGTGTCTGGAAATAATACATTTCCAGTTCACTGAAGATTTCTACTGAGAGTCTAGTGAACTAAGCTCTTTTTCATCACAGATTGAACCCTGATGATATGCCCCTTCACAACATGGTCTTTTTTTTTTTTTTTTTTTTTTTAACTATTTCTACTTCAACAACAACCATTATTATTTCTGCTTACACTGATCATGGCCAAGATCATAGACCAGTACTGACTTGGAAGCCTTGCATAATGTAATGTCACTCATTACAGACCTGGCCAGTCATAACTCTGGAGCTATTTATTTGGACTTAGACAGAATAACAGATACGTTCATTCATGATTCAGGATGTGTCAAGACTTGAATGATGATATCTGCGGCATCACTGCAGATATATTGAAAGACATTTTGAGGAGTCAGAATTTCATTTAAGTTATTTTTTTTATTATTGCTGTAACTAGTCAGGCTGTAACTGCAGATATCTGCAATGTCATTCTAATCACATTTAGAATTTTATTTCATCGTCAACAATCAACAAATAAATATCATAACAGCTTGCCATAGAATGAGATCTTGAGCTGATGACCTCTTGTCTCCCATGCCGGTGTTCTGTCGATTTCTGCTACTTGTCGAGAAATGCTGCCTTGCGATTCTGTGCATGCGCAAAGCCAATGCATTGAGTAGCGGTAGCATTATTTGATAGGCTGTTACTGTACTATCGAAATGTGCTACCCCTGAAATATTGATTATAAATATTAAAATGGTATGTCTAAATTTCATCACACTTTTTGTACCTAGACATACGAGAGAAGATAACTTTGCCCACTTAATGCCGATATCGATAGATTAACCTGTCGGTTTATGTGGCGGTAGCAAATTTCGACAAAGCAGCAAAAATCGACAGAACACCGGTTTATGAATAAGTGTTTAATCTTTGCGGGGTGCTGTCTGTCCTCCCACACCAAGGAGTTAACAGAGTGCAGACAATTTTGAGAAGCTTGTGAAAACTAGGATACATCAGAGGATCACACTGCTTGATTGCCTGGGCAAATGAGGTTGCGCTATCTTCCTGTGATGTCTCCGTTCACTAGTACTTCCAGCTTTTGAGTTCCTGTTCAGTCAGCCCTCTGAATGGCAGGCTGTCTTTGTGGCGTTCCACTGCAGCAGAGATATCAGTCTAACAACCTCCTGGCACTGGATGCAGGGAACTGGCTCGACCAGGGCACAGGAGCCTGTTGATCGGAGCCACACAGGGCATCAGACTCTCATCTTATCTAAAGAAGGGCCTATCACCACTTATGCAGACGCAGAATGTGCATGTTTGTTGACCTTCAGCTGTAGTCTGTGTCAGGAGGGGGGCAGAGCACCATTAATGTCAAGCCCCTGACACACCAAGCTGACGGTCAGCCCTTGGCTCTCGCCGGACTATCTTCACCTAGAAGTGTGTCCCGCACCTTTAGAGGTTGTCCTCAGCAGCTTGCCGCCTGATTCAGCTATTGAACTGGTGGCAGAGGCTGTTGATGACAGAGAGCTTTCTGAAAATCATGGCACGAGAAGAGAAATGAAGTCCTGTTGTGTTGATATTGTGCTAAATAACTAGCAACCTAGCTAATCAAAGAAAACCTTAGGCAAGCAAGCAAAACAGACCAGCCCAACACCTTCCCATGGACATCACCAGTGCATATTACAACCTCACATCAAACATATTTCCTGATTTGCATGACAAACCCATTTGAAAGGTATGAAAATGATTTTATGTTCACATCTCTATCTGCCAATCTTAACTGAGCTGCACCTGTTCTGCGTGGGGTGACATCGCTTTATCAACCAGGATAGAGTAAATCTTGGCATCTATCTTCTCTTAAACAAGCTGACAGTATCATACTCCATTATCATTATCATCATTATTATTTCTCTATGTGCATTCTTTGGTTTCTTTATGTGTTGCTTTAAAATGTCCTATGATTGGCCAGTGGTCTCATTTGCAACAGGATGTTTCCTTGCTCTTTTAGTAGTTACATTTTAGACCAACACAGAGCTGAACACAGTGGAGCACAGCCTCTATGACACACCTGAGTGTATTTACTGTGTGTTTACTGTAATGTTGACCGCTACTGTAATGTTGACCGCTTACTTTCTGTCCAACATGACAGAAAACAGGAAATTGGTGGTTAAGCAAAGGTCTGTGGGTTTCCTCCCACAGTCCAAACACATGCATATCAGGTCAACTGGAGACTTGGTGTTTGTCCCGAGGTTTGTCTGTCTGTGTGTTGGCTCTGTGATGGACTGGCAACCTGTCCAGCCTCTGCCTTCCACAGCAACTATATAAAATGGATGAATGCATGAATTAATCCCTCTCTATCTCACCTGCTTCTCTTTATCTTAATCCCCTACTTTGTGATCAGTATCAATTTAATAAGGGAAATAAATAAGGGATAATGACTTTTACCTGGATTCCCCTAGGTGAAGTTTCAAAAGAAATTGACGTCTTTGTCAGTTCATTCTTACACATTGCAACTTAACCTAGTAAGCTGTTTTGTGGGGAGAAGAGTGTGTATCAAACACTGTAAATTTGGCTGGAGCACATCTGCCATCATCCTCGCATGCATCTGACTCACTGGCTCACTGAGTGACTGAGTGAATGACAGCATTAAAGTGTATTAAAATCATTCCATTAAAAGGAGAGAAAAGGTAGCCAAATATAGCCACTGTTCTGTGTCACAGACACATAAAAACACACACGCACACCCACTTTCCCTCTCACATGTGCAGGAGCATACACAAATTCAAACATGCCCCAGGACATCCATCCTATACAGCACGCTGTGCATCAACAACAACATAAAGAGCAATAAAACTAGGTTAAAAGGCTTGGCCTTACCATCATTTCCTGCAAATGAAGCTGTGAACTGAGAAGAAAGGAAACAGCTGAATTTTAGATTAGGAAACAGTATCAGCACGGCGGTGAGAATCTAACTGGTGCAAAGTGAACCTATAGCCGAGTTAAGGTGCTCTGGCCCCATCCCACTGGTTGACTCCAGTAATGTAGGTACACAATCTGGCTAGGGTTGAGCCAATCCTATTGGGTAATTCCAGGAGGAGTGTTAGCAAAGCAGTTATGGGGCGGTGCAGATAGATGTACAGTGCTTTAGAGAGAGAAAGATAGAGCTGTGGCCATATAGCTGGCTTGGTGACTTCCTGTGAAAAATGACATTCTCTTTAATGAGTCACGTTCCCATACTGTTTGTTTTGTTTTGTTTGGTTTTGTTTGATTTTGTTCTCGTTTTTGTTTTGTTTTGTTTTGTTTTGTTTTGTTTTTTAAGAAGGAAAACAAGTCACACAACTCCTGTCCTATGAAAAATGTTGTGATACAACTGCACCCTGACAAGGGCCTAGCTGCCAAAAATGTTTGATGGAGAAGAGTTATGTAACTTGCTTTCTTCATAAATTGGATGGGCGTCTGCTATCAGAAGTCTGCACCTAGAGTGTGCACGTTTTCACTGAAAATGTTAATGTATTGTCTTTCAATGAGGACAGCAGAGAATACACAGAAAGTCCAGATTCTCACTATCCCCACAGTGTGTTCATGGTAATCACATAAAGGCCCAGTTAATGATTAGTTTATTCATAAATGATCAGTTCATTTGAATATGTTTTCACATCTCTTCAGAATGGGTTTCTCATTGACATTTGCATCAGAACTGTCGATAGACATAACTTATGCAATATTGCATATATACTTCAAAGCAGTATTTATATATTAATGCACTACATTAGATGCTCACTGATAGAATTGGAGCTAGGCTGTATGTTTGTTCGTGTTGTTTGTCCATGTGTAATGTTTTTTGCACTGTGCACTGCTTCCAGGGGCAGAGCCTTAAGAGCCCAGAAAAAGGAATGCATATAATATTATATGCATTCATACATCAGGAAGTGGGGTAGAAGTCTGAGTCAGCTCTATGTTGGTGAACAGTAATCCACATATCATGAAATAGCTTGGTGATTTCCAACTGCAGTAGATAAGTCAACTCTTGAATATTTATGAATATTTTGCTCGGGGATTCTTAGTTACAACACTGAGCTTTCACAGCACTTTGAGCACATGTAAAGTTCTTGTGCATGTATTACAATATTGTATGTGCTGTCTCACAACCATAAAAATATGTAGGTTATAATATACTAAGTTGCCACAATTAGGATACCACATAGGTTGGTCTGACAGTTAACTCATTACAACTATTTTGATTTGAATCACTGTTTAACTTGGCTTTAATTGAGAGTTAAACTTGGTACAATTCAAAATTTGGTACATTGGAAACCGTTTACACTGATGGCGTCCATCCAGGCCAAACTGATCACTATAAGTGGATGATTATTATAACAACTTTTTTTTTTTAGGTTTTCTTGTTTTCTCTTTCTTTTCCCACATAACCATCTATTTGTCATCTAAAGCAAAGGATGGCTTGGGTAATGGAAAGAATTGTGTGTTTTTCTTAAAATCGAAAATTAATTGATTCAAAGCATATAATCTTGATTCAGGCTGACTTGTTACTTGTTTCTTGTACATTTTGCTGTCACCAAACATTGAAAACATTTGGTCAGTCTCAGTTGTTTCAATAAACTTATATCAAAGTCTTTTTGCCTGTAATGATTTTTGAGTTGATAGTTCATTCAGTAAGTCTTACTTTCTCAACAGCACTGATAACATCACCAACATGCAGATTTTTTTTTTTTTTAAAAAAGCATCCATTACGGTGGGTAACTTAAAAGCACTCTAATGACTTAATGTAGCTCTAATAAAGAGTTACAAGCAAGGTGAATAAGGAAGCTAATAGTTTTTAGGAGCAGTAACTTAGTAAGGTAACTAATTGCCCTCAAAAGTAACTTTCCCCAACACTAATAAAATTGAGAGACAGTCAATAGAGACAAATGGCAAAGTGAAAGCAAATGCTGTTGTGCTAATCCATGAAAGCTTCAACTCTTTTGTCTAAGAGGCCTCCCATTTGTTACTTTGAATGGAGTTCTAAATGATAAAAGGGTTAAAAAGTTTAGTTATCCTACATGGACTATTCCTGACAGTGACTCATGGATTACACAAAAGTCACACTCTTTGCGTATGAAGTCACAGGGGTTATGGGAGGTGCAAGGTCACTAAGGTCATCATCCCTTGAGAAGGATTTCTTTACACCAGGTCAAGCATCGATCCTTTGTCACATTCTTCAGTTAATAATTAACAAAAAAGGTAACTATCAGAGATGGTCAAAATATAAGCTCTGATCAGATTGAAGACACGGTTTCAATTGTCAGTTTGACTAGCAGAGATCCTTAACTTAAAGCCTCACAGATGTGACTGAAATGAACATTTTAGTGTTTTGGAAGATGTTTAGGTCTGAGGGACTTACATTACGAGTTTCAATTGTAAGGGAGTGTAAATTAAAACTGGTATATAAGCTGGTCTTGCAGATTGCAGAGAGTTGATCACCCTAAAGAAATTCAAAGATGCGGATTTAAAAGCAGAGTTTAGCTCAAGTATCTGAGATCACCTCTAACTGGCACATATAGGAACAGGATGTCAAAAAAATTTTCTTCAGTTGAACACAGAAAAAACTGAGATCCTTACCATGGGCTCCTGGCACATGGGAAAACTAATTCTGCCATGTGCTGGTTTCCTGTTAGATCAGTTGCAAAGCTTCTTGGCATCTTGTTGGATAATAATTTAAGTTTTGAGCAGCACACTACAAAGCCTGTGCAGTCATGTTTCTACCGTCTTAGAAATATTTCTAAAATACGATTTATTTTAACTTATAAAGACATGCAGACCATTTTACATGCCTTCATCTCATCGCACCTGGATTACTGCATCAGTCTTTTTAACTTGCCTGAATCAAAAATCTGTTGACCGCCTACAAACTGTACAGAATTCAGCTGCCAGGCTTTAACATCAGTCCTATTTTGGCCTCCTTAGGCTATATCTCTGACCTTTTAGTGCCGTACACACCAGTGCGTACCTTGAGATCCTCGGGCAGAGGTCTGCTGTTTGTTCCTGCGGCCCAACTGAAAACTAAAGGGGACAGAGCATTTGCAGTTCGGGCCCGGAGGCTATGGGACGATCTGCCTGAGGAAATCACGTCGGCTGAGTCAGTCCCTTCTTAAAGCATACTTTTATCAGAGAACCTTTCCTGATTTTACTTGAGTTTTAATTTTCTTTTAACTGTCTTTTATTGTCTTTGTAGGTTTTTTATACTCTTAATTGTTTTTCATGAAGCACTTTGTAATGCTGATTTTAAAAAGTGCTGTGAAAATGAAGAGTATTACTATTATTATTATTATTGGCCTGTTGTTGGTACACAACAAAAGGAGGGCACAACATGGTTGCACATTAACCAGCAATGACAACTTCTTTGTTAAGGCTCCCATTCATGCAAAGATGCTGACCTGCCACAGTTAAAACACTGGAACTCTTAAAGCCAGGAACCAAAAGGAACCAAAATTGGCTTTTTTCATTTTCCCTTTAGTTATCAAGGTAGGGAGATCTATGAGTAGCCAATCCAGTTTCTACAAGACAGAAGCAACACCAACCTCCTGTGGTGCTGTAATACGACCATAACGTGCTGCTCACACTTTGTCTGCTACAGTCTTCAAGCAATACTGTCGCTGTGTGTGACTGGGATCCCTTACCCGCCGTTTGGAATGGGATACAACACAGTGGATTCAAAACAAAACAAAATCCATTTTTACTATCAGTACAAACAATGTGCAGTGTTATTGGGCTTGAAAAGTGGCTGTGCTTATTATCAGTAGTGACAATATGCAGTAGTGTGATTGGGATGCCTCAGGCTCTGTTTGGTTGTGATAGACAGCCTCCTCCCTTCACTCTGCACACACAGATAAACAGGGCTAAGAAACTGTGAAGGTGTGCAACTCAGTCAGTTAAAATGCCTCTGTGCCAAACCCAGTGACCACAACCACCAAGCTACACTGTTGGGAATACATTTCTTAAAAAAGGTATTGACATTAAGCATGAGAAGCCATGGGATTTTAATATGCAACACATAGTTAAAAAAAAAGGCATTCATATGATATTGGCTGTGTGAGCGAACATTTCAAAAGGAGGGCTATAAGAAAACATGCCACACCTGCACAAACGCAGGCATGTACACATACATGCATGTTGGGGTTTCAGCAAACGATTATTTGAATTGCCTTTTTTTTTTATTAATCATTTCATCTAGCAAAATGTCAGAAATAATGATAAATGACACTCGCAAGTTATAAGCAGCCAAATGAGTCCTTAAAATTCTATTTTTAGTCTGACCAGCAGCCAAGTTTTCATATTACAATAAGAAACAAAGAAAAGCAAGCAAGTCTTATAACTCTCTCTCACACACACACAAATACACACACACACACACACACATGCACACACACACACACACACACATTGGTAAAGAGGAGTAAAAACCCTACCGAAAAACTTTTGAGCCATTTTCTGGGCCGTGTTCAATAATGAGAACAGAGCAAACATTCTCAGACATTTTCAAATGACACACTAATGTCTATAAACATAGAATATATATGTATATGTATATACACATACAGATATAGATATATCCTTCTGTGCCAACAGAAACCAGCAGGCAGCTTGCTGCTCTCACGTTTCCTTAGACACTGCACTTTTCTGGTGGTCACTAGATATTCTGAAGAAGTGTTGATGAGCACATTCTTTCTACCTGACCTAACCCTAACCCACAGACCAAAGAACATCATTTGCATATTGAGTTTGTTTTTATGGTCTGGGTGTAATGGCCTGAGGATGGCCTGAAATCTTTGTCAAGATCACAGAGCAAACCGATCGGACTCTCACGTCTGATTTTTACACTGAGGCGCAAATTAACACACACACACACACACAGTGGTAAAGAGGACTACAAATCCCATTGAAAAACTTTTCTGAACCAGCTACCAAGAACTTCAAGATGCAAATCACCATGCCAAAGGAGTTGTCATCGCCACATACATACTATTTGGAGACGCTAATAATTTCACTCTAACTGTGCGGCGCTAGTCTTTGTGAATTTATCTGTTTTTGCAGAAAAAGGGGTTGATTTTACGCCATATGAATGCATATTACCCAATTCAAATACATGCATATAGCGAAGGTGCATTGTGAAGCTGTTTGTTTCACAGTGCAGTTTCACGATGAATTTCACCCCATGTGGGTTCTTTGTGAATTACAGTTTCTTGTTTTGTCTTATTATTTGTCTTGTTTGTGCAAATTTAGTGGCCGCAAAAGCCACGCAGTGCTTGTGTGAATTTGCACCTGAGTGTTCAAACTTCAAATTAAAGTTGACCAAGTGGGATTTAATTGTTCAGACTGGACTCATTTGCTCACACAATGTTTAATACAGTAATGGCGCAGGCCTGTGTAGACTGACTAGTGAGTGACTGTTGTGTTGTTTACAGTTCAAAAACACAGATTGTTCTGTTGCGCTACATCCAGGTGATGTCCACTCATTGTTTGTAACGGCCATCACCACTCATACCACAGCAGTGTCATGACCATGGTATATGTCCTTGAATGCCCTTGAGTTTGAATGGTATATGTCCTTGAATGCCCTTGAGTTTGAATGGTATATGTCCTTGAATGCCCTTGAACTTTTCAAATTCCAGCAGTGGACAGTTTCAAAGTGATTTCAGGTTGGTTGGTTGGTTGAATGCAAACTGAAGTGCAGCTTTGCTATTAAGCAACTGGTTAATGATTGAGACATTTTTTTCCGTATAAAATTCAGTGGCAGTTCTTAATTTTCATGCCCCAGTGCAATTAAACACATTCTTTCTAACCCTTGACGAGATAGAGTGACTATAGGAATACTACAGAAATGCTATAGTGGCCGTGCAGATGTGCACGTTGCAGTTACTACAGGAATACCACAGAAATATTACAGGTTGATTTATCCACCTACGCAAGAACCCTCTCAAACCGAAATAATTAAATAATCTGGGCCTGAATGTGATCAGGTCGAGCCTGTAACAGATGTAACTGACGGAGCATTAAAATGAGGCTGCAGTGAGCGGGGACGTCCCCTTTTGTTAAATACCTGCTGCCTGTTAAAAGTTGTTTTATTTTTATTTTTTGCATGAAAGGAGGACTAGCAACGTGGGAATTTTTACAGTCTTTCTCTCCCTCTTTCTCTCTCTCTCTCTGAAATGATACATGCTTATTTGCATATAGAGCGGGCAAGCGAGATGCTTTTGGAGACGCATATTAATGCCAGATGTGTATGGACGGACTGACAGCTGTCCACTTGAGCTCGGATTTCTCAGGAGGGTTGTTTATACCAGGTGGGAACAGCCTCTATATGACTATCCCCCCTTGCATAGCCCAAACACAAGGCACCTGAGGGGAGCTGTTGTGTAGTGACACAGAGACAAAGTAGTCCAAACAGTTAACATGAAACAGGGCTGGAAAAGAGCATAGATAATGAATCCTAAGTGAATGTGTGTTAGGCCTCACTCAAAAAAAAAAAAAAAAAAAAAATCAGCTTTTAGTCACCACTCGAAATTGTGCTATTAGCTGGGCCAGATCCTTTTAATTCACTTTGCAGAGGAACACTAAGTGCTCATTCTCGCCAACAGGGAGGGAGGTGCTAGGTTAAGCTTCTACTAACATTCTACTAACAGCATCTTTGATGAGTTTAAAACACAGCAAATCACAAGGCAGTGCAACCACAAACACAGAAGTAGTTGTCTCCAACAGCCAAGTCTCCTGATATGCATCATTTTTTGTGTTTCTCCGTGAGAGTTAATATAGTGCACAGTGAAGTTTTGACCTCAAGAGCTGTGCAACAGCCATTACTACTGAATAGATGGCATTTAAATTAAAATAAATGTGTGTAACTACTTCCATTTCATAAGCTGCCGACAGCATGATGGACCCAATGTCAAGCACATGGATCTTTAAAGCAGTGTTAATTCTGACAGGCATTTGAATTTTAGTTTTGAGCAAGCAGGTGGACCCAAATGCAGAGACTGAGGAATATTTATATGAAAAACTGAAGACTAGAGAACACAGGGACTGAAGCTGAGGCAAACAAGGTGCAGCTGGGAACACGGTGAACAGGGCAGGGCTAACAAGACAAACATAAGGCGGGTGTAGAGGTGAGAACAAGCTGGACAGGACAACTGGAGGACATGAGGGACACACAGAGCAGACAAAATACCAAAACAAGGACAACACAGAAACCAGACCAAGCAACAGTGTTAATCTGTTAGTCATCTCTTAAAATATGTTTTTGTTTTAGTCAGATTTTGGTCATTTATTTTATATTAGTCAGGTTTTAATGATTTGCACTTCAAATAAATTTAGTCAGAACCATTTTAGTCAGTTTAATCAAATGGCAGGACACTATTCTAAAAACAGTGTAATTTTCTTGCATGCCTTGGCTGTTTTGGCTGGTCCCCTTGCTTGCATTAAGGTGCAGTGTTTGCTCTTTATTAATATTTTATGATAACTGAGCATCATTTTTAACAGTGTATTAACTTTACATCTGAAACAATACAAATAATAAGCTATGCCTCATTATGTCAACATTAAAGCTCATAAATAAACACTCGGAGATACTTTGTTCTTGACTAATGTGATTGTTAGAGTTTCAGTGCCGTTGAATTTACACCAAAGATTCATAACCACATGAGCTGAAATTTGAAATAAAAAAAAAAGCCAATATTTCTGGTTTACAATGTTTTGAAACCTGACAGTTTCCGACAAGACTAGACAAGACAGTGTATCGTTTCCATAGTAACAACTCTCTTTACGTCAGTGTTTCTGTGGCTGGATAGTTTGTAGCGCAGCTCCATGCTGCCTTCACAGGAATGGGACATCAGAGTATCAGCTATAAAATTTCACCATAAAATTTCACCAATACATGTTAAATGAACGCTGTTTTCCTTGGTATTCCCTGTGGAGGAAATTAAGAGTTTCTTCCTCTTGAAAGTATTAATTTCTCCCGAGGTTACATAGTGAATGTCGCATTATCACCATGGCCACAAATTTACAAGAGAGATATTCCGCAGTTGGACTTCCCATGAAAGCACTGAAGTTGTCTGTTTGGTTGTCTGTCTTACTGGCGAGAGTTCTGTTTATTAGCGCCTGTGTATTAGTCTGCCTCATTTTTTTTGTCATGAAAAAAAAAGGGTCGTCAACAACTATTTTTTTTCTCCGAAAATTAACTGACAACATGAACACTGCTTTAAAAGCCGCTTTGATGAAGTAATAAAGGACATAGACAGATAAATCGCAGACATGTGGGTGGTGTGCATTACACGTGACAATGGTCTAATGTCACACTGACTGAAACTCCACGTGCAGTATGTACTACAATATATAATCTTCCAGTTGACCGAAACCTAAAGGTATGAATTCCTACTTGTCTGACAGTGGCAGCTTTCCAGGTTTGAGAGGGGCAATGAAAGATTTATGGTTTATGACTCTCGAGACAACAATTTGAAATGAACTGAGTTTAAATCATGTTAGATCCTCGAGTAACTTAAGTGAACTGGCAGCCTTCAGGCGAACTCCACCCCACAGCAACATGTTTGGATTTCGATATTTGATGTTTTCTCCAATAAACCTTCCTATAATGTTGATATTTACCAGAAGTTTAACACTGTGACCTTGCCAAGTTGACACTACAATGTATTTTGTCTCTCCTGAATGCACAGGTGTATGGTGGGTAAAGTGGGTAAACAATGTTACCATAAATAGGTTCACCTGTGGCTTACCAAAAAAAAAAAAAAAAAAAAAAAAAAAAAAATCATCATGAGATTGCAATATTGTGCATTATGTCACAACAATCTATAACTGATTGTATTATTCTGTTTTGCCTTTTGACTTGTATGCCTCCTCTCTTCCTGTTTTCTTCTTGGATCCCCTCACAGCCACCTATAGTTTTCTCTTTTCCACTCTTTCCTTCTCACCTACTTGCACCCAGAAACCTCAGATGCCCAGATCTTGCTGGAATAAAGCCTCACAGTGACTGCAAAATCAACACTGAAATATCCGAGAGCCAACTATACACACTGAATGCTGTCTGGTACAAAGCAAGGGAAAATTCCATCATGACATACTGCTGGTATGCTCCAAGATACTTCAAGTACTTCAAGTACAAAACGTACAGTATCACACCCCGACATACATAACATTACATAACATCACCGTCTGGCAGTGTCTCATGTCTGCAACATGATTGATAGAGGCATTAAATTACATTTCTCACACTCCTCTACATGTATCCTGTCACTTTAAACAGGAAACTGTCCCCACAATTGAAATCATATTTCCCACCCGTTTTTCAAAAGCACTGCCATGTGTTCAAATGGCCACTCACACATTTCGGTGAATGAAACAGCACGATGAATGTAAACAAAAAGTGGATGCTTCCTCTCTCACACATTTGGGGAATTCTTTTATTTCATTCAAAAAAAATGCAAGGCTTCAGTGAAAGGTCAAAGGTGGATTAAAGGTGGACGCAGAGTGCACTATGGTGTACTACAGGTCAAACAGATGCAGCCCTCACTTGCTTCAACACACTATCAAACATGGCTTTTCTGACTGTGTGCTGCACAGACATGGCCCTGATCCCTCCAACCCAACCTGATTGGCCATCGCTGCTGTTCGGTGACAGTTTAACAAAGTTCAGAAAATGAGAACCCTCACAGGATGACGCCTCAGCCGACTCTATAACATGCATGAATGAAAATTTGTGGAAGAGAACAGCAATGGTAAAACTCTGTTGGATCCAGTCAATGTTTAGAAGGAGGTCTCAATTACAGCCTTTACATGCCGCTTAATAATCAGGTTTTTTGCCCTCAGGCAGCAGATAGCCGATGTCTTAAGTGCCATGTAAACGAGAGAGCCGATTTCCATAATTGGGGTAAGGGATTAAGAGAAATCGACTTACATCAGCTAGATTTCTCCTGGAGAAACCTGATCATTGTACCATGCTGATTTCTAAATGGCTTCTTCCTTGTGCACATGTGTGAAACTGACACAATAAACACAATAACCACACACTGTATGATGCCTGGGAGTATAAAACTACACACTTTAAACGGTCGCTGAAGAATGCTTATTAATCTTATCTCAGTGTTGTCTGTTGAAAATATAAGAAATGAAAAACAGAAGAGGTTGGCTGATGGCTGCTCTTTGCTGGCTGTAAACTGGCTGTAAACTGGCTGAGGCACCAGTCTACAGCCCAGGGAAAGTCAGCAGTGGAAGGGGGGGTGATTATTGGGGAGTGCATGTGTACAGGGATTTTCAGTAATCACAGTAAGGTAACACATGTAAATATGCTACACGGTTTGCTGCCATGACCTGGTTACTCACAATAATCAGGTTTCCTGTGTGCATGTGAATTTACTTATGTTGAGGCTTGGAATTCAGTCTCGAAACTTTCATGAATTCATTAGAGACAAAGCTGCAGTGTAACGATGAACTGAGGGCTACGCTGACCTCTTTTACCCTAGACATTATATGACAGCCCCACCTTGCAAAGGCATGTCTACAGAGATGTTAATTTGTCTGAATTCCCATCATCCAACAGCTCCAACCGGGAAGGAAAAAAAAACAAACAAACATCTGATTTCTTCCATTCTGAATTTTGATGCATTTTCACTGAACTTTGAACTTGCAGTACAAGAAAAGATTCTGGGTGTCCATTCGGAATCAGAGATCATCTATGACTGAACACCTACAATCCATTTAAGAGTCTTCGTTAGGATTACACGGGCTATATGTTGGTCTGATGGGGCTTGTGGAAAAACAGATTCAGTACATTCAACATTTCACTTCTAATATTATTTTGTTTGGCCAAATCACTTTTCACAATCACATTTAGAACCATGATGCCGGCTATATACCTGGAAGCTCATTGATGAACAGCTGAAACACAGATAAAACATAAATGACACTAAACAGCTAAGTGCTATGAGGGTTACACACAACCACTGATATGCCATGCTGATAGATCTGAATCTTAAGCAGTGTTTTTGTCAGAAAGCCAGGTGCCACAAGGTGCGACACCAAAGTCAAACTTTCACCATTTATCGAAAACAAAATCACAAAATAGACGTAAGCTGACCAGAAAGGCCTTTTACTTGTTTGAGAGAGAGAGAGAGAGAGAGAGAGAGAGAGAGAGAGAGAGAGAGAGAGAGAGAGAGAGAGAGAGAGAGGCACATTTCAAGTGGTAAGCACTACTTATTCTAACTGATTCTACTGGAATCAGCATTTTTCTCCAGTAATGGTAATAATATGTTTTATTGATTTAGCATGTTTCAGAATTGAAGTGAAAAACTAATTTACAGGCATCAAAATGAAAAGCTTCATTGTGTTAACGGGTTTATTCAGGACAAGAGGGTGACTCAGAGTCACTGACTTTCAAAGGTTCATATGAAGAACTAATCTCAAATAAGAGCTTAACAAGAGAAGGGTCAGTAACGATTAATCTTTATTGTAGCTTATTGCTTCAGTTTGAGACTTATGACGTATGTTCTAGGTTAGCACAAGGCTAATCAAAATCTCATGTCTGTTAATCTGACCTTTAGACATCTGCACCTGAGCGCTACCTGTTCCTCTACTGGCCTCTGTGATCAGATCTCTGATGATCCACATCATTACCACTTTGTTACTGAAAGAAAAAAAAACACTTTCAGTGGCTTTTCTGGAGAAAAAAAACCCTTAAAATTTCACCCAATCTGCGTGTCATTCTTCTATATAGACATGGTCACTGGAGTCACATACCAGATGGACAGGAAACAGTCGTGACAGAAGGTAGTGTCGTGTAGACGGGTGAGTTTTGTGACCGCACCATCTGAAGACCAGTATATCATGCTAACATCTTTACAAGACAGAACAGCATTTATATCCAACATTCAAAGCTAACTAAACAAAGAACACTGTACTTTAGTTGGTAAAAGCACAGTGAAGTGGCTGGCAAACCCTGGCTTTAACTCTAACTGTAGAGTCTTGATACTCTGCATCAATGTGTTGTTATAGCTATGCTACAAGTGTTTATACTTCTGCACGGGTGGATTTGAGCATAGACTGTTCTAACTATCAAAACTATCAAGTTTTTATTACTTCTGTGCCATAATCCAAGATGTATATGACGCCATAGCTCGGGTTGAACAGCTGAATTAGCTGCTAGCCAATTTCACTCTAAAAAAAAATGTACCAGTCAACAGTCATTTGAAATGGACAAGATGTGTAAAATCATGATAAATCCTAAATGCAAGTTGCTTCTCAGCTTTTTTTTTTTTTTTTTTTTTTTTTTTTTTCCCCCACATACAGGGTTTCATTAGCCTTTTCTTTCTACTTCTGGCACACCAAAGGCTTGGCACATCAGGGGCTTGGCTTCTCTGAGTCTGCAGCTGGATGCTTCTCTCTCCGCGTGCATAAGTCCCATGTAGGACGTGAGAGGATGCAAGGATGAGATGTGAGGCGACATGCATTTTCCAAATAAATATCACTGCTCACTTGAGATTTAATTTAAAGTGACGTCAGTTACTTATGATGTGTTGCACATCTGTACTCACTTGTCACTACTTCTAAGTGATTGCAGTGTGATTCCAAATTTGATATTCTATGTGTGTTTTTTAGTATTATTTTTAGTGCTCATTCCCTTAAAAGTGATCTTGTTGTCACAAGCTTTTCTAAATAAAGGAACACAACAAAGTCATCCCAATCGCAGCTGCATAACATCTGCATGCACCAACTGCTTTTGTGTATCAAAGCTCCTTATTCACTCTTAATGCACATCAGTCATAAGGTTTCTCAAGCAGAAGTCTAGCAGTGCCAACTGTGTTTCTTTTAATCACTGATGGAGGGAATCAGACCTCCCCTTTATGCTGCAAGTCTGAAATCAGGTAACTGTCAAATCTGACCAGGAACATGAAGGCAGCTTTTGACACAATGCAAGTCCACATAACTGGTTACACTGCAAAATGCAGTTGTGTCCATAACTCTAACCCATTGTTACTTACAAGTTTGAAACCATCTTTCTTTGCTGCTCTGTTGACAAAAAAAATAATTTGAAGAGGAAGCTAAGAATAACTACTTCAGCTGTATGTCAGCACCACGGCACCAATCGACCGGTCGAGCACACAGTCCAGTGGGCAGACCAGCATGAGCCCTTTGGTCCATGTCAGCCTCTCTTTCTTCTGTGACAATCAAATCAAACAAAAACATAAATTTAGTTCTAAAATCAAGAACTCCTTGCAATGTCTTCCCAAACCTGTGTCATTTCTGTTATGAACATTAGATCATTTTCCAGCACTACAGCACTATACCTACACCTAGCTACATTTACATGGAGCATAATATTCCAATTATAATCAGTTTAAAGCCCAAACAGAATAAAAATGTTCCATGTAAACACCTCAATCAGAATAAGCAAACAGATTGCAATTTCAGTCGGTTGCAGATGGGTAGTGTGAACCATTTCATAAACTGATCCGAGGAAAATTTATACTTTGTAAATGATGTAACCTGATTACTTTCTGTGTGTGTTCTTTCTGAGCCTGCTCTACGTCTTGATGTCAGTCCATCCCCTCATTTCTGGTGTTAGAACCAGGCAGCACAGAACTGTAAGAAAGAGCTTTCATCCAGTGGGCCACAGGTTGTCTTAACACTTTTTTTTTTTTTTTTCTGATGTGGTATTCACCAGCTTGGTGCTAATGTAGTGTCCAAACATATGAGGGGTCACTATATCTGTATAAACTTCTTTCCCTGCTATGAGGACAAATGTACCCGATTATTCACGTATAAGACAAATCACAAGTGGAAAAAGCAGGAAAAACAAGAGTGCAGTCCGTCCCTAAATTAGGTCTTTCAGCCACACTGACTAAACCTTCACAGCAGGTCACAACATGCGCTTGCATCATAGTATGTGATGCTGCATGGGATTAAGGGTAAAAGTGGGTTAAAGTTCAACACTGCGTTGATTGGCATTCATTTTTACTAATGCATTAAAGTCCTCATATTAATCATATGGATTAACATGTTAACTTTGGCTGCCTGGGTAATTAGAAAGCTGCTGTTTGATGAAAGCAATGCAAGAATGACAACTGCTGCGCTGAATGGACAATGAGTATCCATCTTTAGGGAGCTGATCAAACTCCTGCCAACGGGATATTACTGAATGGGTTGGTGCTAAAAGGTGGCCATAGAAGAAGAATGAATGATGTATAAGTAATTTGTGTTAAATACATCGGCACCTGTCAACACCAGACTGTATTAGTTAACATCCCATGTCAACAGCTGACCAGAACTCTTCAACTGGACTGATTTCGACCAGAATGAAAAAAGTGAGCATGTACCCGCAGCTGCTCATCTGATCTCACTTTACCTGCATGTATCTAGTCCTACAGCTACAACTAGACTGTGTCATGTTGCCAGAGTGTGCACAGAGGCTCATGTGTCATGTACTTCCTGCTGTACATCTTGAGCTAACCAGCCACGTGACAGGAAGGCCGACATGTGGCTCCCTTGATGACCTTGTCATGATAAGAGAAAGCAAGTGAGACTAAAATACATCTTTACATCCTCTTTTTTTTTTTTTTTGAGATGTGACTTTTCTTGATGCATTGCTCTTCTGTGCCAGAATACAGCCATTGATTGATATAGTTTAGATGCTGTATAAAAATGCAATAAAGCTTTTTCTGAAGGAAATTGATGTTATAGATTTCATGACATGTGATGAGTTTCCCGAGTTGTTATAACTTCAAAAGGGATGAGACATTATTATTTTTGTATACATTTAAGGTCATGTTATGGTCGAGGTCATGTTTACACTGAGGATAAGGCTAGTGTTATAACAGGGTTGGGTATATGATTAACTTTTTTTGCATGTAGAAACAGTGCACTCACACTTGCAGTTTGGCCAGAAAGGCCTACTTTTTTGAGTGTATTTAGTGTAGAAATGTCAAAGTCATTACACGGCTTTAGATTAACCTTTAGCAAAATTGACTTTTGCTGGCTGTTTTACTCTCCAGCAGCAGTTTCAGACACCAAAAATCAAATCAGCAGCTTCAAAATAATTCCATGTTAAAGCCTATTTTATACTGAGTGATAGTATATGTGTAATATTCTTTTTCCTACACCTTAAGTATTATTTTTGTTCTGTCAGTGCAGACAACAAAACCAAGTGCAACTGGCTGGCTGTGTTACATCTTGTGAGATGAGCTTATTATCACTTTTTATTATCAAAAGCTATCATTGTTAATAAAATGTTACTGGCAGAATCTTCCACCTGTGAAACTACGAAGGCACAACAGAACAACTTTTCTGAAAAAGGTAGCCCCTTTGTGTTGCATAAATAATTACACTGACTCCGTGACACTGACCACTCTACTGTAATTGAGCAGTTTTTGAGTACTTTATTGAGTATTAATATAAGTCAGGGATGTCACTTTCACTTAATTGCTTTTGCTGGCATCCTTTATAAATCACATTCATTGCAGAGTACCTATTTTGTACGCTCCCTATTAGCTGAATTATCTCACTTTGCTTTGTTTATGGGCTTCATTTTCTATTTCATTTCCATTTGTTTCCAGTTAACAGAATATAGTTTGAATTCAGACCCCTCCTGCTTATTGAACTGATTGGAAAAGATCAAAAATGTTCTATTTTATAAAGAAAATTTTAGTAACTTTCATTTCGAGTACATTTTAATTGACCTACTTATTTACTATGGTAATTATACTAATACTAAACCATCATTTTGGCTAAGTAAATGGATGGATGTGTGCATGCATGGATGAGGGCCTCTTTCTCAGTAGCAGATGCAAAGCTCAAATATGTGATGTAATCAAGGTACAAGATGAAAAGACAAGCTATCAGTCAAAACAAAATAAGTGCATGTACAATTTGCTTTGGTGTCTTGACTTTCTGTCCCAGTGCAGTATCTGCTGTACAGCTGACAAAATGCTTTGGAGACACAGAGCTGCTCTGATAACGGGTGTCCCTGTCCTTTTCACCTCCACTGAAAGTGTGTCACCCAGAGCCCGGCAAGAGGTGGGCCAGCAGTGGACTCTGTAGGACTGCTAGTGAAGAAAGGCCTCGCTGTGTGTGGAGGATGTGGTGGTACGGGGGATGGGGGCGTGGAAGGGGTCGGGGGTTGCTCCCATTCATGCATTCAAGGCTTCTATTGACATAGCCTACTTTTAAGCTTTAGGGCAAGGTTAAGTTGTAGAGATACTGCTGCAACACTAACAACAATTTGATTCCCTTTGTAAAGTGATGAAAACGATACTGAGGCACTATTGAAAAATCACAAACAACTAACGCCATGATGACATAGTGAAACCATAGATTTTATGTAAATGTTCAATAAGGTTAACAGGCACACTACTTATAGGAATATTACTAAGTTTTAGTAAGATTTTACTAAGTTCAGCCTGCATATGTAATATTCATTATATATTACCACCACTGAATACACTTCAAGTACATATGGGAACATTATAAGAATACTACAGTACAGATTTTTTTTTATTGCCTGTATTGTCATTTGTTAGAAAATATCAACTAACTGTTCCACTATCACATACTTAACATGTAAGAGTCAACTGGAGCATTTCATGATGGTTTAAAGTCAAGTCCATACAAGGGACTTTTCACCCCCTATGCCCCCACCCCCCGCCCCCTAACCAAGGAGACTCACAACAACGCCTAGACCACGACCACTGCCACGTGTTTCCCCCAACTGGGATTAAATAGTGCAACATGCATCGCTGCCCCTGCTCTTCACTCTGCCACATTCATAACTGTTTTATTAGGAAATGATTGTCAGAGGGGATCTCTGCCACCTAGGCTATGCGCATTAAGGTCTGTCAGTGTTGTCGAGCCAATGCAACAGGGCTTATCAGTTCTTGTAAAGGACAATCGAACAGTGAGTCATACAGTTTCATTCAACTTTTAGAAGATACTTGCCAATGTAAAAGGACACAAGTTCTAAATACAAGTATAATAAAGCCCTACCTTGTGGGCTACCATATCCTACATTTGGCAGCCTGTGTTGTTTCCTTCCTGTTATTTAATAATAAAACAGAAAATAGACAAAAATGAGAAAAAACGCTATGATTCTCTGTTTCGGAGCTTCTTCTTACCGTGGAGGTTCGGTCTCGTCCTCAACTGGGGCCTGGATTTGTTATTTATTTATTTATTTATTTTAAATTTACTATTATTATTGGTCTTTCTTTTTTCAAGTCAGTAGCCTAATAGGTTGTTGGAGGTTGCATCACCTTGGTCTTCCCTCATCTTTGGTCACAGATGGGCCAGCGCCGCCTCCTCCTCAAGACGAAGCCCCTCCTTTCACAACTCAAAAATAATCTTCTTTCTAATAAGTGGCTCCTCCCCTGATTGTGTGTGTGTGTGTGTGTGTGTGTGTGTGTGTGTGTGTGTGTGTGTGTGTGTGTGTGTGTGTGTGTGTGTGTGTGTGTGTGTGTGTGTGTGTGTGTGTGTGTGCTGGGTGGGGGGCGCAGAGCAGCCTATGAGGGATCTGTCAGTACACAACCTGTTCGAGTCACTCACTACCTTGGTTTGGTTGGTTACTCGGAATGCGGGGAGGAGGTTCACCATCGCTAGAGGCTGTTCCTATCATAGGATATTAGTGGAAGCCTTTTGTCTTGTGAGCAGGCACATGAGTCCAATTAACAGCTGATAATTTGTACATCTTAAAAAGCAATGCAACTGCCCTGGGCATTCCTGTGAATCGGTATGAGCATAGAAGTCAAATAAGCCAGAAAAACTCTAAAGTCCTTATTGGATCACTGTAGGATTATAGGGATGCCATAACCAACAAGATGACAAGTACAAATGCAATTAAGTATGATCAGGTTGCACTAAACCCACCTTGAGTGGGTGCCACAGACACGCCGTAAAGCCCCTAACGAAATATGACAGGAATGATTATGGTGGTTTGTCATTACTGGGGTGTTGAAGTGGTGAGCAGCCTGTAATCCGCTCCAGGGAAAAGACGCAACACGCGACATGCACATTTGGACGTCTGCACAGCCACACGTGTTCAGCGAAGGAGTGAATGAATGTGTCGCTCATCCTTTTGTTGTGAGAGCATGCCGCAACCATCCCTCACTGAGACCCCCCGGCAGCGCTGCTCTGTGTTTGCCCTCAGTTTATAAGCGATGGCATCACACCGATTGTTGATTTGCATGTGATCTCGGGAGTGATATGATGATACGAGATCAATATCTGCGATTCCCCAGTCAAGACAGAGGTGATGAGCCAAATGCGGCGCCTCAGACAGGTGTGGTACAGTAAAATGCCACTGGTGACGGACCGAAGGTTCCAGGCATCCACAAATCAGAGAAAATGGGAAAGGTGAAGAATGGGAGAGGCGGCCGATGGATGGAAAATGACTCTTTCGGAGGTTTTCGGCATGCAGATGAAAGGTTTTTACCTTGTTTCTAGAAAGGAGAGAGGGCTGGTTGTAGGGCTGTTTGGATACGGAGGAGGAGACATGCGTAGACGCGCGGCGGTGGTCAGAAGCTGGGGTGAGAGGAGGGAGGTGAGGGGGGGACCGAAGGAAAGCTTGGGGTGGTGGTCAAAAACAATCAATCATCCCCTCTCCTACATGATATTCATATTTAATCATACACACATCCACAACCATACATTTTAGATTAAGAGCATGATGATTTAAAAATAAAGAGCAAAATCTTGAGGTTATGTATGAATATATCTTCAATTCCCTAAGGAGAAACACCTACAAGAATCCTAAATTTTAGAGGTTTACAATTCAAATATCACAGCAAAACTAAATAAATTTGATATCCGTTAAGAGTGGCATATTGTAAAGGAGATAAAAATGCTGAGTGACAATAAATTCAGTGTAAATTAGTCTATGGCAGACACACTATAATAAGTGAGTACGTAATGATTTTATTGAAGTGTCCTGCACCTGTGATGCCCAGCTTGCAAGACTAAAGAGTAATAACCAGGATGGCCACATGACAAATCATAACGCACAGCTCCACAGATTCAAAAGGAGAACATTACAGAGCATTCAGTTTACAGGGCATAAAATAAATAACCTGTTATGATCAATACAGTGTTCTCTGTCTTAGCTGTCAAGCATCTCTTATAAATGTTCCCAAAATAAAAATCTCCATATTAAAAAGCCAACTCAACACATCAGCTATGGACAACCAAAACAAAGCAGGATTTATCTGATCCTCTCAAATTAATAATTCTTCAAATCGCTGTTGAAAAGGCAATGGAATACAAAATGGAATTCATTCTTGACAATACCAAGAAAAAACAAAACAACAAAAAAAAAAACATAAATGTTGCTCCTCGGGAATAAACCTTTATATCTGCTTACCTCACTTGCCAGAGTTACTGAGATCTGGGCAGGGACCTCTGCCTCCTCTGCAAATCTGTTTTTATAGGTGGTTCTCTATAGTAATCGTCATTGATTTGCATGTATCTTCTAAGCTTTGGTTTTTGTTAGAAAAATGTGCTGCTTATCCTGTACTAAGTAAGAAAGAACAGAGTGTCAGTGCACAATGTCCAAACATAGTATTCTCATGTATCTTCTTGTTGTTCATGTTCACTCTCAACACAGAATGCAACTGTAGCATCTTGCAATGCACCCTGCTTATCTTACTTCCCTCCCAGGTGAGTCTCCATAGCAACAATGACATGTATGACTGGGCAACAATAACAACAATCATGTACATAAAGACTCACATGCTCAACTTTTTCTTCAGGTAACTCTGTACTACTGTACTGACTTGTCTCCTTGCTGCAAGAGAAATAAAACCAACTGCTTTGACTTTGGTGACTCCATGCTTATTTAAGAACTTTCCCAACAGTTTCTTACAAATGGCCTCCATCCATAGTTTTTTCTTTGACTGTAATTATATTGCACTGCCACTTATTCCCAAGAATAAAATTCAAATCAGAAAGAGAGGCAGCGGCTTGTCTCGACCAAGGACAACGGTGTGCTCGATCCCAGTTAAACATCTTTTCGGTGAGCTCGCTGAGCAATAAATTTATGCACCCCAAGAAGGCACCTCATGGTTCAGCTCTGGATGGCCTTACTATTGGCAAAACCCCCCACTCCTGCAGCATAAAATGAAACTGGGCCTACCATTCAATCATAAAGTTTAGTGAAGGTTGAAAAGCGAAGGTCAGACACAATTTCATTTTATTCATTACAGACCCTTGTGCTCTTCCTGCTGACTCTGCCAGTGCTTTAATTTGCTCTGTAAAGCACATATTTTGATTAAAAACCAAACCGAGATGAGTATAAGAGCTAGAAGAGCTAGTGTACTTTAGAGGCAATGATCCAAACCTTAAAAAAAAAAAAAAAAAGAAAAAAGATTATATAATATATTTTATGATTGGCACAAGTCCAGTGTCATAAACAGGCACGATCTCCATGGAAATGTGGTGAAATATACTTAATTCTTAATGGATAAGCAGAATATGAGGACTTTGAAATCCATTAAAATGTGTTTTTTTTTCTGAAATTTAGCCTATATGTAGTAGGCTCTAGACAGGATCAGTCCATCTGGACTCCACCACTGTGCAGTACCACAGTGCTTCAAGGACTCAACCATAATCTCTGTGCCAAAATCATCCAAGATCTCCCACCTCAACAACTTCAGACTGGTCGCCCCAACATCTGCTGTCATGAAGTCGTTTGAGCGCATCATCCTCTCCTATTTGAAATCCACCACCACTTCTCTGATGGATACCTACCAGTGTGTGTACCAGCAGCTCTGATAAGGATGCTGTTAACTTAGCCCTCCACTTGGAGTCAACCAACACCCACACTACACTGCAAAAACGCAAAATCTTACCAAGATTATTTGTCTTATTTCAAGTCAAAAATGTCTTATTTCTAGTCAAAATATCTCATTACACTTAAAATAAGACATGATCAACTCAGAAGTAAATTGTTTTTAGACAATTTTCACTTGTTTCAAATGAAAATTCACTTGAAACAAGTGAAAATTTGCTTGTTTCATTGGCAAAATTTGCCAGTGGAAAAAGTGAAAATTCACTTGAAATAAGTGAAAATTAGCTAGAAACAAGAAATAAATTTTGCCAATGAAACAAGCAAATTTTCACTTGTTTCAAGCAAATTTTCACTTGAAACAAGAGACAATTGTCTAAAAACAAGTTACTTCTGAGGTGCTCATGTCTTTTTTTAAGTGTAATGAGATATTTTGACTAGTAATAAGACATTTTTGACTTGAAATAAGACAAATAATCTTGGTAAGATTTTGAGTTTTTGCAGTGTACATCCTGCTCATCCACTTCAGCTTGGCCTACAGTACAATAAAGCTAGTCATTCTCTTCAATAAGCTGTTGAACATGAATATTGATCCCTGCATATTCCACTGGATCCAGAGCTTCCTGTGGGGGACCGAACAGAGGATCTCCTGTTACCTTCAAATTTACTCAAATTTTTTATCAGTTGGGGTCGATTTGACACCAGTTATTTAAGTCTCCAGGGGATGATCATAATAAAAATTTTACCCAGGTTTCTGTGTCATGTAGTTTAGGTGTCTTGTTGACTACGTAAATAGCCCTTTAAATAAAACATAACCCTCCTTATACATCAAAGTTCTTGTAGGAATTATGTTATTCCCTCCCAAATATCACATTAACTATCAGTGGTTCTCACACTACTACAGCTGTGGTTCTGTTAGGTGAGAGCTTTAAAGCAGAGGCAAGTTTTCTAAGATTATAAATGGCATGTTATATTTCCTCAGTGTAATCCAAAACAACTAAAACCAATGTGTGTAAAATGTTGATTGGTTGTGTACATTGGTTGTGTATATTTCTTGTATATTTTATACAGCTGAAACAGCCTGGGGTCAAATTGACACCAATGAAAAGCAGTGCATAGAAAATGTGTCGAGGACATTGAAAACATATCATCATGTTTTATTTATCTACATTTTATGTTTACCCAGTAGTTAAATCAGGAAAAGCCATGAAATATGAAGCAGAAAATGATGTAACTCATGTATTTAGAGACGTTAAACACTGAATAGGGTAAAACTGACCCCCCAAAAATACAGTCTGTTGTGCCACTCATTATGTCTTATGTGACGTTTAGCACAGGCAGATATAATTGTTTGTGTTTAATGTTACTGACACTGTTGAATTGAGCTTACTTACCATGCTGTGCCCAAAGCAAATTCCACCAACCTCAGTTGTGTGGTCATTAATAAAGGATTATTTAATTGATTGTTTGATGATTAAAAACCATCAATACTCAAAGGGAAAGCTAAATCCAATATCCAATATCCAATAAAAATTCTAATGCTATAACAATGGGCAGCACAGTAACCTGTTGCTCAATAGTAAAAGATGAATTCAAATATGGGATGTTATCGAGGTACAGCACTAAGCCACAGACAATGCCAAAATAAAATAATATATTCAATATTCAAGGACAAGAGCAACCGCTCAGTCCTATAGCTCTTAAGAGAGTGTCCTTTCAAAGAGAGTGTATTTCTAGGGCTGCATTCATATCTGCATGTCCACCTTTTCCATTCACATCAGAGGATGCACAGTGTTCAGAGACTGTAACCTTAGTGTGCTTTCACATGCAGCCAGTGATGACAGAAAAAGTTGTTTCTTGGTTTTGGCTGGGGTTCCAGTTCCTCACCAGTGGAGTCTTGTTTGTTTGCTTCAAGCATTGTCCATGCTGAAATCATTTACTTCACTACTTAAAGAATGTTAAAAATCTAAGGACATAGTTCAGACTGGCGAGATATATTTTGATTCTGTTTGATTGTGTGTAGCACTGAGGCAGAGCTGCAGTGGCGGGTGGAGGGCTGCTTAATGCAATATGTTGCAGAGGATTAGTCCAGCTTGTGTGGTATCAGAACCTGTCCCAACTGTCCCGTCCTCCTTTAGGAGAGACAGCAGAGCATATTAGATGGATGCATAATAATGTGGACTTCAGTGTTGATGGACTGCCAAAAAAATAAAATAAAATCTTTAAAAAAGTGCACGCCTTGTCCTTGACATCTGTTCCCCTGATAAAATGCTGCAGGCTCAATAGATTTTAGAACCAAAAAACTTGTTCAAGTAAACCACCTGCTACCAAGCAGGTTAGCTTCGGAGTGTTGGTTACCGTGGTAACTGACCTTACGTCTTGAAACTGAAAATACCAGGTTTCTCTGAACTCTGGGTAAACAAACTTGGTTACGTCAGTAAACTGGCAACCAAAGCAAAGTTAACTTTCCGCCCTTGTTTCTTTAGTAAAAAAATCACATGGACTGTACCAAAAGTTAAACTTGAAAAGTCAAATGTGTTTATGTGCTGGAGCTCTGATGATACTCAGACTCAGCAGATTACAGTCATGTGCTATGTGGTCAGAGGATGAATCCCAGAGGACAAATGCATTTGGCAACCTGCATGAACAAGTTATGGTACTAGTTAGTCTACTTTTTTCCCATTTAAGAGTAGCACATGAATGCATCATAGTTGCCCTAAGGAAACATGGAAACCCATACAACAAAGAGCGTAACCTGTCTCCATAAGAAAATAATCCTGTTTTGTAAAATGAATCAAAAAGTTAATGACTTCTACAGCTAGGCAATAATTTTAGCTAGACCAGCAAGATCCAAAAAATCCCCAAAATCCCAATGGTCCCAATCATGTTAGCCTGGGGTTCGACAAGTGAACTTATTAAATGGAGGGCTCGTGTTCATATGCAGATTGTTAGAAGATTGAGAATAATGCCATATATGAATAAATGACAGATCTTGTTCCTGTAGTTTAAACTCATGGTTACGGTATGTAGGGGAAGGAATTGATGCAGGATTGATTTTATAGGTTATATATAGCTGCATGAGACCTGGGATTATTCACCCATGCATGTGCAAACTCACTGCCTGTGTGGCACTGCAGCATCTTCTGCCCACATTAACCATTTCTTTGGGAAATGTGGGAACGCCTCCCAGATTTCCTGTCTAGCTGAGGAATCTGCATAATAACCAGTTATGCACATTCATTGCAGAGTTGGTGATTATGCAGATTATGCAGATGTAGGTTTATAATCACTGCTGAGTTGCCTAATTTACAGATTTGCCAGGATATCTGTGTAATTACAATTTCCCCCCATTTACTGCAACGTGAACACGGTTTTAAAAAATTTCCCCACACAAAATAGCCATTTTTAGGCTACAGGTCACAGAGCATTGGATGTTGTACAAATGGTTAGCGCAGTTTTTTCATTGATATAATGAGTGGCATTGAATCAAAATTCCATGGAGACTAATTTCCCACAACACGATCACTCTCATAGCCTTAGCAACACAGTGTTGCTCAGTGGATTCCTGAGGATACCAACATCACCTGTAGACAATGCAAAGTCTGTTGGTGGGTCTATTGTTTTCCCTTGGTTGGTGCTGTTCAAATCCCCATGGCTGAAAATGATCCGATAGTGTTGAGAATGACCCTCTCTGTCAGTGACCACCTTCTGAAAAATGGATTGTTTTCCGTATTCCTTTTGATTCCAGTTACATAAATCATTTATCACTGGTGAGTAGGTAAACCAAAGGTATGTATCCATCTCATGACTTTGAGCTGTGCACAGTATCCCCTTGCACATCATTTTTCATCCCTATGGAAACAGAGAAACTAGTTCCTGGTAGTTAAAAATAGTACATTATTTTTCATGTCATGTTTCATGTCAGTTTTATCAAACTGCTACTGTGGGAGGAAGGTCTGAGAACCCCAAATTTCAGGATGGCAACCAAGGGTTCTGGGGAGGGTAGAGGACCAGGGAACAGAAGAATAATCCAAATAAGTGGCTCAGAGGTCTTTTTGTGCTATTTTCTTGCATGGATAGTTACAAAAGAACACATGTGTGCTCATTAATATGAGCAGCAGGGAGAAAAAATACTGACACATAATGGTTGCACCACCTTGCTCAAAGTCAAACTAGAACAATGCTGATTCACATCTTTAAATATAAACCTTCAGTGAACAGCAAGGGTGTAGCCATCCTCAAGTAGGAAAAAGACCTCAGGTGAAACGGATATTAATGAACCAGAAAAATTTTAAACTAAGTCATCTGGAAGCAAATGTACTAATCAGCTAAACTGGGTCCAAAATTTCTCAGATAAATACATAACAAAAAAAGCCAAAACAAATCCAATCCACCTGAAAGTGAGTGCAGCTTATACAAACTGGCTGTTGTCACTATCAGGAGCATAATGTAAATATGTTGGTAGTGATGCCAGATCACTGATACTGCTGAAATTATTATGTGGCGATGCATGAGGCATGTTTTTATGATAAATTTACTTTCAGTGATGTGTAGCAGTCACAGTGAATAAAGCAACATAAAGCATATTCACGTTTCTGTCTTTCATGGATGCCAGACTGTACCACAAATATCAATAACAATTTTGATATGACTAATTTCCCATTAAAACGCGATGCAGCAAGTACTAAAGCTTCATGAAGCACTAGAAGTGAATGATCTACCAGGGTCACAGGGATTACATGGTGTCCATTTTTTAAGCACCTAATGGGCAAGTTGACAAACAGGCTAAGGTGAACGAAATGTTAAACAAAAGGTTAGACACTTTGAAGGCTATCAGTCTCATCTGCAAATGAGAATGTGTATCGGGGTCAATAGGGAGGTGAAGATTTCAAGAAAGTCTACCTTGGAACCTATAAGCATTTCCAGGTTTTCTTCACACAATTTCCAGAAAATTCAGAATCAAAGGTGTTTTTTAACTCCAAAATCCAAATTATCATTATTTTTTTTCCTGCATAGCGAATATTCAAATCATGTAAGACACTGAAAGTGTATGCATTCTATGCTATTTTAGTTTCCTCTAAATATTGCTTAGAAGTTACAGCTAATCTCAGTCTGCAAGTGTATGTATGTGGTATTGAGGAATAGATAAGGCCCGAGGCAATCACTAAAACAATAATGGTGGCATTATTCTGCCGCAGGTCAGGTATTTGATAGGTTTTTTTCATGGTTTTAGGCTAGAAGAAACCACTGTAGCCCCACACCAACCACAGCACTACGCTCATACACAGTACATTTCATTTCATGCTACATGGCATCAAAAGGAAGAAAATAAATATTGGACAAAATGGCTCCAAGAAAACAATCTAGACAATATTTCTGCAGTGGACGCTCTTTCCAGCACGAATGTGTCTCATATCTCAGGCCTGCTCTCGTACCCCTAGGCTCAGTTAGTTTTGAGTCTATGGGACATTTATAAAATGTTTAAAAATGCGAACATACCATATAAATACAGGACCGAAGCTAACGGCCCGCAGGTTGACCAGTCTAAAGCACAGATACTGTCAATTTAATCTGTTGCAGACAATTGATTGCCTTTTCTAAATTTTAATCACTAATATGATGCACTTGGTTATTAAATTTTACTAATGTGATCACAGTTAAGTACATTTGGATTGTTTTGCCAAAGTCCAGAAAATTAGAAGGGTTCATTATTTCTCTCAACTTGTCAAAGGATTTGATTCATTTCATCTTTATTCAGTTTCACCTCCCATTTCAGAATGCTTAAAGGGGCATTTGCTTTCCTACTCTCAAAATGTGCTGTCTTTGTCCTTTCAAATCTGTGTCTAGGTGGTCCAATAAATAATATTATACTTTAGGTTTGTGTATTTTGTAATGCCAGTACTGCAGTCAGAATTTAAGTAATGTGGTGTTCCCTTGTTCTGCTATGGTATCAATCATCAATCTCAGTGATCTCCCAAGATAAGTATGGCACTCTGTGTGATGTTATACTGCCCCTGTGTGGCTGATAAAAGTATCTGCATGTCCTGTCATTGTATACTGCCCCCCCTCCACCCCCTTCACCACCACCCAGCCTCCTGAGATGACCTCTGATAATCCAAGCATCTGACTGATAAACAGTTTGCATCTCTCCTTCCCCACACACAATAATTAAAACAGCTTTGCAAACAAGTAGAATGAAAAAAGTCAGAAACTACTGCCTGAGTCATAAGTTGGCAAAACAAGACATCAATATTAGATTATTGCAATCAGCCTGGTCACTGTCAGAGAATATCAGTGTAGCCATGTTTAGGAGTTTTAATGGTCACATGGCAATGAAGTTTTTAATGGAAATGAACTATATTCACTATTTTTTGCATCAGCTTATTTAAAAAAAGTCAAAGCTTTAACTGAGGCTAGTATGTGTTTTATCAAATGGAGTAATCAGTCGTCAGTGCAGCTCAACACAAGGAAGACAAAGGAGAAAAATGAGAAGCAGGTGGACTGAAGAGGAACCATCCTCCGGCCTGTGACTGTAATAAATGGCAAACCCACTGAGAAAGTGAATATAAACACCTGGATGATGAAATTTACTAGAGGGCAGCATGGCTTAGGACGTAGCACGGCCATCTGGTAATCCGAAGGTTCCTGGATCGATTGCCAGCTCCTCCAGAGAGTGTGTCGAAATGTCCTTGAGCAAGACACTGAGCCCCTAACTGCTCCTGATGGGCAGATTGGCACCTTGCACAGTAGCCTCTGCCGTCAGTGTGTGAATGTGTATGTGAATGGGTGAATGTGAGGCAAACATTATGAAGTGCTTTGAGTAGTCAGTAGAGTAGGAAAACCCTATAGAAATGCAGTCCATTTACTTTATAAGTGCTCTATCAGTGCTGTCTCTATCTGGGTCAATAGCTTTATGCCATCTCATGAAGTTGGAGCACATAACTTGACTGGAAAATATGTAATGCAAGGGTAGAGAAAAATGACTGAGGAATAGGCCAGAGAAAAGGGAAGATATAACTTGGCAATCTTTTACTTTGACTTTCTTCTTGCCTCAGTGGTATGATGGCTCATTTTGGACAGAGACAACTGACATGTGATGTTTAAGTGCCACAGATGTTGGTTGGAAAGTTACAACTCGGACAAAGGGAACAGGACCCATAAGCATTGGCACAAAATCACATCTTGGACAAAGGGAACCAACACCTAGCCATTGGCACTATGTGTGCAATAGTGATCCCCACAATAACATATGAAAAGACAGCACATTAGGTGTTATCCTTTGTATGTGATGAACCTGGGAAGACCAATTGCACTTTATAAACAGGCCAATGGTGGAGGCAATTCCAGAATCTGAGACTGGGCGTTTCTTCATCAACAATCTATGTGACTGTGCCAGGGAAGAAATCCATGTCGTACTCCAGCAATCAGCAAGGCTCTGCAGGGCACCCCCCACTCCAGCAGGAGCTCTACTGTCATGTGATGCTTCTGTGTAGTTTTATGTAACATACATGAACCCTTTCATAAATGGGACAGTGGAGGCTGGGTAGAAGTCTTTTTTGATCCAGTGTGTGATATTGACATGTTGAATGTGTGAATTTTTGATACCAAGATATTATTTTTCTTCACCCTGTTTGTTCAGTCACATGGTTGCATGCAGAGACCATTTTGTCTTTACTTGAGACTTACAGAAAAGTCATGTTTTTGGCTGTGTAGCTTATACGGTGCTTAAGAATCTGCAACCTATTTTTTGTTACTCAAACTCCTAAGATTAATATACATATACAAATGAGTAGCCTAGACTCTAGACAGTTTTACATTTTGTCGTAAGTCATCCCTCATGTACAACACATTCACAGCAATAATTATTGAGTTTTTGATCAAAAAATGTTTTAATCTAATTTTTCATGTTGTGGCTTTGTAGAAATGACTTTTACTGTAAAACAAAAAAGACCAGAGATATTCTTCCAGTGCAAGCTTCATTGTCTTTCAGTCTCCATCAGAGATGTTGTTAGAACTCCTTTACCCTCATTTGCCCCAGTAATATTTCTGTATAAAAATGTTCTGGACCCCTCGCTCGTACCTTATTCATGGGTGGTGGTGGAGTTTATAGCAACAGGAGAGTCCATTTCTGGGGTGGAGGTGGTGTCCTCCTCCAAACTGGACTCTTTACTCCAACCTCTATCATGGGAGTTGGTGGAGTCATCACCTTCATGCCCTACAGCTGGCTGCAAGGAAGTATTTCTTTATTGTCTTTATTTTTGGCAAATGAAATTACAAGTTAAAAGATATTTTTTCACATTACAGTGCCTTATACTGCTAATGATTCATGTGAGCACATCTAGTTACCTCTGTGTGGTTTGGGGACTCAAACATGGCAGAAACCTCCTGGACTGTGGTGGCAATGATGCTGTCCAGGAGCGGTTCAGCAGCCCCACCAGAACATCAGGGATGTACCTATTCCTGACCTTCTCCTGGATGGAGAGTGCCTTTTCATCCCTGAAGGAGCAGGTGAAGAGGACCTGACGCCTTGTGGATGTCAGACAGGAGGGGAGCTGGTCCAGAAATGCTCTTGTTACTCCCACAGCCAGGGGCCTGAGCTGCAGGGAGGGTGTAACACATGAGAGGCTTGGCGGATGGAGCCAGAAGCCCTGCAGCATTTTAGGCACGACTGCCATTACAATCTCCTGAGGGCTGAGGAGGCAGGAGTCGGGCCCCTGCTGCTTGTTCTCCACCAGGCTCCTCGTGGCTTCCTTCGCCAGCCTCATGATCTTAGGCTCTCCTTCACTGTGATACACTAAGAAACACTCTGGCCAACATGGCAGGGTAACACAGGTCAAGTACACACACAAGCAACATGTTACAGCTGTGGAGATGGGAATTATTGCTTATAACAGGGATGGAACTGGAAAATGAAAAGTGTAAATGAAAAAAGTGCAAATAGTGTAAAGGTGTACATTGCTATTGTCCTCTGCCTAAAAAATGCTGCCCATGTGTCACGGCCCATATTTCTCTGTAACACACCAACATTACACTGAATGTATGTTTGAGTGTGTTCTTGTTCAGTTTTTTTTTTTTTTTTTTTCTTTTTTTAAGCCGGTATGTTCTGACTCCAGCATTGTGCCTAAATCACAGAAAATACAAAGAACCTCTTTCATGCTTACCACAAGCCATGCAGGCTACTGGAAACTGGCCAGCTGTGGTGCCTTTATATTTAAACAACATCAGTATAAATTATCTGCCATTTTTTCCTCAAAGTTTTTTACAACTTAAACATCGAGAATGAATCCTCCATTTCTCATTGTTTTTCTTCTATCAAACATGTGAACCAGCAGAGCTTCAAGTTTAGCAACCCCCTCCACCCCCCCACCCCCACCCATCCCATATTATTGTGCGGATTTGTGCACACAGTACATATGTTGTGGTTCATGCAACAGCAGCATAAATAAGACAGAGAAAAAGGAAATATAACTCAGCAGTGTTATACCTTATTTTCTCAATGTTTGTATGAAAAAAAAAAAAAAAAAAAAAAAACCTACAGTAATGTAGGCTATATTTCAAACTTTTCAACTTTTTTCAACTTTTTTTGTTACTGGAAACAAACTTCTGACCGACATAAATACATTTACTACAAGAGTGCAATTGTTTGTGAATGCTTGTCAGTCATGTGTCAGCCGGTGCTGATGGCATTTGCTGTATACCCATGTTACACCTGGTGTGTTACATTTGGGCCATATCGGCCTACATAACACTTGCTGGTGCCAGTGAGACCAAAAGTGGCCCAGATTGTGTCTGTGCTGTCATGATCGGCCTGCTAAACCGTGACAAAGAGGGGAAACGGACACATTAGTGCCAGCAAAGTTGTAATAATTATTGTAGCATAAAAGGATTAACAGAAACAGCAGAGATGGAGAATGAAGAGTATGATGTGGAATTGTTGTAGCTGTAGCAGAGGATGAAGAAAACCAAATGGGTGATACAGAGCAAGAGCAGAGTGGAGTGGTTCACTGCTTTTGAGGCTGATGGCCTAGGGAGAGAAAGAGAGAGAGAGAGAGAGAGAGAGAGAGAGAGAGAGAGAGAGAGAGAGAGAGAGAGAGAGAGAGAGAGAGAGAGAGAGATGGTGAAGTTATGCATTACATTGTCAACCATTTTATATCACTACACCATGAGAGAGAGGCAACAGGGCTGTCACAGCATATTGAGAAGGAACAAGTAGGCAGTGAGGCAGCATCCTGCACTCCAAAGAGGAAAACCATGAAATGAAGAGGTTGTATTCCTGTCAACTTTTCCCAACAACTACTGACAAGGACAACGTCTTAACTGTGTCATGAACTGATATTACCTCTCTGGTGGCTGGGAACACATAAGCCATTAGCAGAATATAGAATTGAGATAGCACATCATATTTGAAAGATCTAACATGTTTGATGCTTTTTTTTTTTTTTTTTTTTTTTTTGCTTTTTCTCAAAACATGTAACATTTTCAATAGGCAGACATATAGAAAAAATGAAACACCTGGCACTGATATGCAACTAGTATTACACCCAACTGACGTATAGCTCCAGCAGCTGCCATTATATCTATGAACACTAGAGGGCAGCCTTTCATAAGAGGAACGACATGACGGGTATGACACACACCTGACTGGTAGCACCAGTGCCTTGCATAGCACAAAAAACCCTATAAAACAAACACCTGCAAAGACATAAATATTCAGTTAATGATAGCTATCAATAATCTGTTACTTCCTGGAATGCCAGACACTCAAGTCGACCTGTTGCTATAATGTCTTGTATTGGTCAGTTTATATAAACTATTGATTTATATCTTATACTGCACTTGAACTTTTACTCTCCTATTCTGTTTGTCTGTATCCATTTTATCTTTTTTATATTTTTTTTTAATTATATTGAAATGTGTGATAAAAATAAACTTGCCTTGCCTAAACAGTCACCAGTTACAACATACTGCAGTTTCACACGCTTAATTTTTGTTTCCTCTAAGTTGTTGGCATTGTGGCAGAGTTTAGTGAGGCCTCAGTGTTTTAATCTGACAGGCCTGATCCTTACTGCTGTGAAAACTACTGAAACAAGGAGATTACACTGTAGCCTCTCTTAAACTAGCAGTTATCAGGCTTTGGGTTAAAGACAAAGCACGTAATTCTCCTAGTGCTGAAATGTGAGGAGAGTTTAGGCCATAAAAGGGAAAAATGTTGTGTTGTTTGTTTCCAGTTTGTGAGGATTCAACTTACAATTTAACAACAAAATGTAACAATTCAGGAACCCTTTCTGGGTTTAACATTACACAGTAAAAGTGAACTTCCTTCATGATCAAATATCAGTAGCTACAGGTATGCCAGCATGTGAAATTGAAGGATTTACTTGAATGGGGAAAAAAAGCAAACATAATATAACAGACATGTTTTAAAGTCATTTTATTTTCAGAGAATAGTTTGAGCCCTTTAGCACTTCATATTGGTACAGTTATACCAATCAATATTTGCATAATTGGAAAGCATTCACAAACAATTGCACTCTGCAGTATGGTACATTTAAGTTGGTCAGAAGTTTGTTTCAAGTAAAGCTTTCATAGCATAGTTCAGCCACTGCAGGCTGGTTCATATTCAACCAGGCCACAAATAGTGTGTTTTCCTCCTTCGAACAAAAGCAAATCACCTATCAGTTTATACAGAAACGAGTGTTTGTGGTATCATTTGAAAACATTTTGAATCAACTGAATTGAGTGTTCATTCACCAGAAATCTGCTTGATTGCATTCCTGAAGATTGAATTATCCTGGATTTAAACATAATGGAAACTGAATTAAATATTGAAAGGCAAAGTTTTAGTACCTGAATTGAGAGTGTTTCTTGAGCAAGCCTTCACAAAATCATCTTGATTTGGTCTGAAATGTAGCCTACATCATTGAACACATTTATTTTGATATGGTGTATAAAAACATTGAGAAAATAGAGTAAAAAAATTGCCAATAAAAACCCTGACCTGATTTGAATAGTATCAAAGTTATAAGAAAATTGTAAACATAAAAATATAATTTACATTATGTACAAAAATACTGGGTCCTGCCCACAGTTAGTGTTTCCTTTCAGAAAGCTAATCGGCAATCCTGTTAAGGCACTTACTGACAATAAGTTATCAGAGGACAGAGCAAGAGAATGTCTTAAATACTGAACTACTATAATTTAGCCACAATGATTCATATATGCACAAATATTTACAATAAAACACCAGCAAATGTTGGATATTCCCTAGAGCCTACCGGGGGCCTGAGGAGCCAGTAAATCTGTAATTCAAATACACATAATATCATGGCTATGTTCAATAACTTTCCACTGAACCATTTATTCATTTACCATATCCTGTCACTACAAACTAGAATTTTGTAGGTATGCTGTAGTGATTTTTTAGGCCGAGGCAGATGCACATTTTACAGGTGTGAGCAGGCCCATACAAAACGCTTGCCCCGGGGCCCCCTGTGGGATTCTTCAGTATGATCCCGAGGTGAAGCCGGGCACAACAGCTGGTAAAGACATGATGATGGTGGTGAAGTCCATTGGTTTGTTCAGGCCTACATGTGCCGCTTCATGTGAAGGGCCAGGTGGTCGGAGCGGGAGAAAGCCCGTTCACACAGGTGGCACTGGAATGGCCGGTGTCCGGTGTGCTTCCGGAAGTGACGAGTCAGCTCATCAGACCTGGCGAATTTCCAGCCGCAGCCCTCCCAGTTGCAGTGGTATGGCTTTTCACCTGAGAGAGACAAGCAAGGAAACTGAGTTAGACTGCTGCTGACATCATGAGCAGACATGTGCAATGCACCAAATCTAATGGGATTTTTAATCCAGCTGTATAAACCTGAGAATTTAATTAGACTTCTTCATTTTGTAGACCATACTTGCATTTAAATAAGCTTACCTGTGTGTGTTCTCATGTGGGCTTTGAGGTGGGAGCTCTTAGTGTAGGTTTTGCCACAGCCGGGGAACTCGCAGCTGTGCGTTGCTGCGCGCTTCCTGGCCCATGATCTGCGCCCTCGTTTCTGCTTGATGCTTCCTCCGTCCTCTTGCGCGTAAAACTCCAGCAACGACGGCGAAGAGGGGGGAGTGAGCATCATCCCTTGCATAGATGACGGGTGATGCTGCTGGTGAACGCGTAAGGGCTCCCGGTACATGTTATACTGTCCGTGAAACTGGGGCGCGCCCTGATGTGCGTACTGCGGCGGATAGGGCGCATTCATGTACTGGTTTTGAAGATGATGATGAGGAGGAGGGTTAGGATGGTGGTGGTGATGATGAGGGCTCATAGTAGAGTTCATTTGCGCCAAATGGCAGTCTGTGCGTCCCTGAGGCGCAGTGTGCTGCATGGAGTGCACACCAAACCCCGGTAGTGCAGCGGGGACGGTTGTCTGGCGGTGCGTAAAAGCTGCTGGATGCACGGAGTGCATCTGGTGCTTGTGGTCATACATTTGTCCCATGAAGTCCCCGTTTGCGGCAGCAACCATACAAGACTGCCCCGTGGGCTCCGTTTTGACTTTGTATTCAACCGAGGACGGAGATGTGGACGCTCTGAGTTGAGCGGGATTGACGGGAGTGGTGACCGAGCTCAAGGCTCGCAGCTCGGTGTACTCCCGCCCGTCTCTCGCCTTGTCGTCACTGTCCGATAAACTGTCCCCCGGGTAGTTTATCTCCGGCGTAAGAAGCTCCGCCATGAGGCTGCGGACCGGGTTTGAGCCTGTGAAGCCTCCGGTAGCGTTGTAAACATGCGGGGGGAGATGGGGATGTGGTGCGTCGCTGCCGTCTGGCACAGAGTTACCGCTGCAGCTCTCAGGCGACTCCGGTAGGGAATACGCGCACTGCTGCTGCGGAGAAGGCGAACTATTGCCATTGTCGTTTACAACCTCGGAACCGATAGTGTTGGACAAAATGAACTCCAAGTCGAGGAATTTCCCCAGCTCGTCGTCGTCTTTGGTGCTGGGAAGCATAGCGGGAGACTGGACGATGCTGAACTCCACTTCAATGAGCGGGTTCATCTCTGCAGCACCTGTTGCACTGCTCCGTTCACACTCCTTCCACAGCTGGAGAGGGGGGCAAAGGCAACTTGTTAGAATAAGGTCACACTTCAACTGGGCTCAGCACAATCTAAAATCATTCATGCCATAACAAAACGTGCCACTGCCATTCTGATTAGTTATTACATAGCAAAATATCTTTCTCAAACGCACAAATGCAATTAACGTGGTAAACTGTTGGCTGTGTAGGCAGCTTCAGAAGAAGACATGAAACTTGTTCTACAATAGGCTATTAAATGAGAAGAATCTAAACAATTCAGCCATTTTTTCTCTCCAAACATTTTCTTTCATTTTCATTCTCTCACTAGTACAAAATACTTACACTGACAGCTGGAGACAGCTTCTGCTCCAGCGACTGCATGCCGGGGAACGAAGTAACGGAAGGCAGCACTGCCTCGGCCACAGCCATGTCGGTCCTTTACACGAGAAATGAGAACGAAAAGCTAGAAACGCAAACAGAGAGTTTCCTTTCTGTCCATAGATGGCCCACTTGGTATAGCAGACTGCTCAGGTGCGCTCCAGGATTCAGGATGTGAGGATCAGCCGGTGTCAGAGCCTCTTATAGCGCGCTCTACTGCTGGGGGCGTGGCTTAGGCGCATGCACGCACGCGCTCACGCGCACCTAGCCGAAACAAGCACAAGACGGTAAGTCAGGTGTCGGGTGCACACTCCAGCAAAAAATTTCATTCATCTAGCGTGAATGAACGAACGAATTATCAAACATATACATGCAAACAATTCAGAAAACAACATGAATTTTTAATGATACATTTTTATAGAAGTGTTATCACACTTTCGATGCGGTTTGCTCTGCTTCCATGAGTCCTAAAGAAATTAGGACACTTTGTTCAAAATAGTCACACCGCAGAACTAAGTGCACACACAAACTAGTATGCATTTTGCTAATATTTGCGAAACCTATTGATTTTTCACTTGGGGTGTTGTGTTACAGTCAGTGCATTGCAGCAGTCTCAGCTCTCCCTTGTGGGAAACTGAAGATTTCCCTGGAGGCAGAAATAGAGGGCGACACCAGACCAGCTGGACACACTGCTGTGGCCTGCAGGACACTCATCACAAAGCCTACCTGTCAAACTGTGTAACTTCTCTTGGATTAATATTTCATCGACTAGCCTACCATGAGATTACCATGATTTATTGGTCTGAACCATGGTCATCTGCCACCTTAAAATTAAGATATATTAAACTTCTACTAAAGACATTATTTTGCAAGTGAAATATCTTTAGTTTCGCCCGAGCCTCTCCAACAGGTCCGCACACACACACACACACACACACACACACACACACACACACACACACACACACACACAATCCCTGAGCCTAATCTCAACTGACACGCCATTAATTTGTCTCGACTTGATCCCTGCATGTTTAACACTCAAACACGGACGTGTGAAGCGGCGGCTCATTCCGCAGGCCCATCGAAACAACCTGTTAATCTGATGTCAACAAAGAGGAATGATCTTTACCTACTATCACCTCTCCCCTACACTCATTACTATGGTAATGCACAGGTGGATAGGCTGGGAGTGGGGGCTGGGGGTCAGGGGTCCTAGAGCAGCAGAAAAATAAAAATAAAAAAAAACAGAGTTAGAGCAGGAAAAATCTACCTAAAAGAACGGCAATGTTAGATTCATTTATTGATTTGGAGCAACATGATTATTTTGTCTAGATTCTTCGATTTTTGTTAAAAAATAATGTAATAATCCTGTGAACTATTTATGTCTATCTATCTATCTATCTACATTTTTTTTTTATTTAAATAAAGACCCAATCATTCTTAAAGGTCCTTTAGGAACACTTTAACATTAGAAATACACCAATTAGAAATTCACTTATTTTCAGGCAAAGAAAGGAAGCAGATACTCATAAAGCTGCATATATATATATATATATATATATATATATATATATATATATATATATATATATATATATATAATTATTATTCTTATTCTTATTATTATTATTTTTTTTTTCTTGCAGCTTTATGAGTGTCTGCTTCCTTTCTTTGCCTGCCTTGGTGCTCCTCTCAGGCCTGCAGGTGTGATGACCAGCCTTGCATCCCTTCTGCCTTTATATACTCCGTTATTTTTACCCCGCACACGGCCTTACGCAAATCACATTCCGGTTGAGTCTGCATGCCAAGTGGAAATGGACTCAGTTTCCTGAGGAAAAACTGGACACTTGCTTCCTCCCTACTTTCACTCTGCAGTCACCTCTGGCGGCTGAAGCAAGGATACAGACGTGCAGCAGTTCTGGCTCCTCAAACACTCATTGACTTTTTGCTTATCTCAAAATCACTCAAATATTCATGTGTTGTTCCTGCAGGGAGTAGCACTCGGCAGTGAGTTTACCTTATTACTTCTCCTTATCACTTGTATTTGTATCATATCTTTCAAAAAGCTATTACAGGAATGAGCTGGTTCTTCTTCTTGTGGGAGAAACAATCTGCATGTGTTCAGGGATCTGTTTGTGCCTAAAAATTTACAGGACACTGGAAATGTGTGTTGTTAGAGCCCCTAAAGAGAAAGCTCGTCCCTATCTTGTTTCATCAAACACATTATCAAACTCAGGTCATGTAAAAAACCAAATAGCCAAGAATAGAGGGAGAGATGGAGATAAAGAATTGCCCTAGGCTCAGGTTTCCCCTTTTGTGACTCTCTTTTCTAAAAGGGAGGAAGTCTCCCGGCTCGAGTGTTTTCTAAACACAATTACTTAAGATTACAGCTAAGCGAACAGACAGAGAGCACGGCCAAGGCATCTCATCCTGGATACATTGAATTGTTTGCCAAATAAAGATAAAAAAAAAAAAAAATCCTGCTGAATTGTTTGTCTCCATCTGTTTCCTTGTAATAGGTTATTTTATGCTGTCCTTTCACTTTGTGGGCCTGTCACTTTGTACATTTACTTTCCAGAAAGTTCAGATACTCGCAGTTTGAATCTCAATATGCCTCCCATGGACAGACTGTGTGACACGACTGTTTTGCGGTGAAATGCGTTAAATGCAGTGTGCACAGTGGCAAGAAATGAATATCAAAGAGCATCTGACAACTCAGAGATTCTCATTATACTGCAAACAATTTTCTCTTTCCATCCACTTCACTCCTCCTCAGTCCAACTCTCTCTCTCTCTCTCTCTCTCTCTCTCTCTCTCTCTCTCAGTCTTTTTCTGCTCTTCCCCTCTCACTTGCTGCCATAGTCTGAGTCATACTCTCAAGTCTAGTGCTCCACCTTTATGGATGACCTTTTACTGAGTCAGCCTCCATCTCATTTCTTTCACGTTTTTCATCTCACAACCAGAATTCAGATTTTCACAGGAATCATCAGTCTTCGTAATTTCAATCTTATTTTCATTTATTATTCTTATTATAATATTTATTTTATTTGAGTCATTTATTTAGCAGATAAACATTGCAGCATTAAATAATGCAACTGATGTAGTGTTTATAGCACAGCTAAAGCTACTTTGTTGGTCTTGGTCAGGCTTTAAATAATAAACATTAAAAACAAGCGGACACACAAACCAGTAACAGCAAACAACAATTAAAAATGTGTGTGTATGTGTGTATGTGTGTGTGTGTGTGTGTGTGTGTGTGTGCGTGCGTGCGTGTGTGTGTGCAGATGTGGTTATATATAGATGAAAACCCATGTGTTTGTGTAACAGATTACACCACTTCAGTGTTCAAAGATTTTTCTCCAAGCCATTGTTTTACACTTTATTTGTATTAAAAGGACTGACCAAATGATGTTTGGCTGGTTTACAGTCACCAATAAACAGCCATGTAGTGGTAAGCAAAATATGATTTGACAACTAATTGTCCAAAGGCAAGCAATAGACAACAATTAAGAAAAAAAAAAAAAAAAAAAAAATCAAAAGTGCACACTTTTTCTATTCCTTTTGTATCTGCATACTTACCTCCCTGAAATATGTATAAAGTAAATAATTCTGTTAAATCAGTACTTCTGTATTTGGCAGAAGATTCAATTCTCAGAAAAAAAAAATGTGTGCAAATGTGTACAGGCACGCACAGACAAATGCACACACACACACACACACACACACACACACACACACACAATACTCTCCTCCTCTCTCACTCGCTCATGCACACACACATGCACACACTTGTGTTTGTGTTCCTGTTCAAACAGTAGCTCCACTTGGATGAATCAATTCCAATCTGCTCGAGAGAGTATGGAGACATGGACACACACATACACACACACAGCAATTATCCCCTATCACATGGGCCAAGTGAGGGGAGGGGAAACCCAGCCGCTATCTAGGATAAATACTCTGCTTTGCATGACATGAAAAAGCAACAGACTGATTAGAACAAAAAGGGAAAATAAGAAAAAAAGAAAAAGAAAGGAAAAAGGCAACAGTGAAATCAGGGCTAGTTGGGTTTTTTAAGGGAACATATCAAAAGAAGGTGGAGAGGAGAGGAAATGAGAACAAACGCTAACTGCTGAGAAGAATCATGGGAAAAGGGAATAGTGAAAACATGGGCCCGGGCCCCTGTAATCAGTAATTCTGCTCTTCCTGAGGCCAAATTTTGACGCCTGTTGAGTCAAATATAGTCTGCATGGGTGGAATAGTCTCTCTGTCTGACCACACTGAACTGCACTGCGTGTGGGTTGATGCACCGGTCACCTATACATGGGATGCTGTTATTAGGCTTTAGTTCAGGTAATCACACTGAATATTAGAGCCTCCAATAATAAACCACAAGCAAAATACAACAAGTAATTATACATAAAAGAATCTGTAATGATACACATAAACATAGACCATGTACTGTCCAATTAATGAAAACTGTGTTGTTCACTCAACTGGAATAATAAATTAACATGTATTTTTCTCTCTGTGATGTCAGAGGTCAAGGGGATTTGCAGTTACTACAATTAAATCCTGAAAAAAATATACAAAGCATGTAAAATGCAAGGACGTTGATTTAAAAAAGCGAGCAAACTCATGAGATCTCGCGCAAAAACCCTTTCCTCATAAATGTGTTGCTATATCACTTGAGGCAAAATGGCGTTGCCCTATAGTGTACGGCTACTGGGCTGATAAGTGGTTTAGCCGTGTCTTATAGATAGAGCAGACAACTCATGGTGGCTAAATGGTTTACTGGCATTCAGCACTAATGAGGCCATTAGCAGCTAGCCGTTTAGCCTAATGAGATCAGGATCACAGATACTTAGCAGTCCGTATAGCGCCATGCTGGCCACTGCGCGTTTGTGTGTGTGATCAGGATCACGGCCACTTAGCGGCTCTTAGGAGCTGGAATGGCAACGACGACCCGCTGAGTTGAAACTCTTGTCTTGTTGCGGGCAGAGAGAGAGAGAGAGAGAGAGAGAGAGAGAGAGAGAGAGAGATGGTGAAGTTATGCATTACATTGTCAACCATTTTATATCACTACACCATGATGTCATCATTGTTGTTCCGTCACAGAGATATACATAGATACACTGAGAAACTGCACCTGTGGCTACATTATTGCTGCAGCTTATAAACCGGTTTATTACTCCTTTCTACTTCTTTCAAATGAAGTGTGCAGTCTGCTCTGAGAACTGTAGATCTTTTTATGCTGCTCCATACAAGAAGGGTGCAAAAAGGTCATGAGTCTGTTTTTTTTTTTTTTTTTTATTGTCAGAAACACAACACTTCAACAGAGAGCAGCAAACCATACCTGTGTACCTATTTGATCTATCAACAGGTCATGGTTAACATTGGATTAAAGCAGCACACAAAACATGGCAAAAAATGAACTATAAAGTCAATTAAGAGGGACGTCTCATACACAAAAAAAAGTTTTATTGCAACTACATGCAAGTTGGATATTTTAAGGCTTCCCTCCCTAAGATTTTTTGTTGTGTTTATAGTTAGTATGATTGTATTTGCTTATCCTCTTTGCACCAGTGATGTTTTGCTCCAAATAGTATGGCAGTCAAAAGTAAAGTTGAAATCTGCCCCCCGGTGATGCACCCAAGTATGTGACATCAGGACCAATCACAGGCAGGGGGAGGTATCACGAGTAGAAAACACAAAAGAAGTGTTCACCTGAGGGGGCTTGTAAAAACAACACTGAAACAACCTGGATCACCTGAACCTGAATCCTTGTCCCTTGCAAGACGTCTGTCGCCCTAAAAGTTAGTACACTAACAGTATGAAGTACACTTGGAACCCCAAAATCACTGTTTTTCTGCTGCAAAACACACCTTACATGTACACTTTGAAAAGGACTCTTGATTAAAATTGCTTCACACATATGCACACACACACACACACACACAGACACACACATATGCAAAGGGCAACATGTGGAACCATATACAGTCGCAGCAGTTCATCCCCTGTAAAACTTTCAGTTTTGCTGTTGATTAACATGCTCTTGAGTTAAAGGTGGGTTGCACCTTGTTTTGCAAATCCAGTTGAAATAATCAAACTGCCAGATTTCAGAGAATATCTAAATCCGTTTCAGCTCCGTTTCAGCTCCAGCCAATGATAGACCCCAAAACTTCCAAAGGTCTAAAGGTCGGCAAAATCCCAACCAGGTGCTTTGAATGTTGAAAAAAAAAAAAAAAAAAAAAAAAAAAAAAAAAAACTCCAGAAACTAAAAACTGAAGATTTGATGGGGGATGATGATCCTAGATAGCAATATTTTTCTCACCGTTTTGTCCATTGAGCATATTTACGCTAAGACAGGTACTCCACACTTGTCTTAGCATTTAGTGACACACATAGCTGTAGGTGCGTTTTCTGTTAGAACCCCTAGAAACTGCAGGAGTTTTGCAAATACAAAGTATGCACTACACCCGTGACAGTGCTACTCTGTGCACAAGACGAGTGAGGCACATCCGGTTTCGCCAGATAGCGGCACTTCAGTTTCCGGTCTGTGTAATGGCTAAGCCTAACGCTTACATATTCTCCTGGTGCCTCACGGATTTGCCCAGACTAACGATAAACTATGTCCACCGAAACGTTGCTGCCACTTCCCCTGCCCCCCCCAAAAAGCACAACATCGAAGGTATGTAATTTAGAGAACGTTAACGGTTGTTAGCTAGCTTTAGCTAACTAACGTAGATGGTTAGCACCAGGCGAATCACACCGTAACGTTTGTTGTGTAAAATGAATCTCGTTTTTGTATCCAGTGGCAAGTTAGCTGACTATACCTGAGGCCTGTATCATGAAGCAAGCTCAGTTTTCCCAGGATTTCTCAGACCTATCCGGCTACACTAACAGAGATCATGGTGATCAGGAATAACCGGTATCACGACGCCGGTTATCAACTCGCTCACTCAATCCAGGTTTGTCTCATCAAGAGCCGTGAACGCGCATGTATAAGGGAGGGTTCCGAGGCAGCTGACTGGAATAGTATGAGGAGGAAAAACAAAATTTACACACTAAATCGAACACCGTGGCTGCCGCGAAGAGCAGGCAGCCACGGCATAAATGCGCAAACTACACATCAGTGGTTCAAGTAGCCCACATCTGACGCTGACACCTATGAACTCACTGCACTGCACAGACGTGTTGCGTGTCTGTTTTACAGGCTATGATAAATAAAGCGGACGCCAAAATCCAATCATGTCAGTACATCAAGTTGATAGCAGGGTCAACCGTATCCCTAACCCTAGCAGGCTAGCTTTCAGAACAGGTTTAGGATAGGCATCCTATCCCGATGAGAGGTGAACCAGCTTTGTGATACAGAAAATCTGGAGTTGAGCCTGAAGTTATCTCGGTAACGCCTTAATCCCGCTTCATGACACAGGCATCAGGTATAGTCAGTTAACTTGCCACTGGATACAAAAACGAGATTCATTCTACACAACAAACGTTACGGTGTGATTCGCCTGGTGCTAACCATCTACGTTAGTTAGCTAAAGCTAGCTAACGACTGTTAGCTAACGTTCTCTAAATTACATAGCCTACCTTCGATGTTGTGCAAATAGCTGGAGATGTATAACTTAAAACCCTTTTCTCGTTTGCTTTTGGGGGCAGGGGAAGTGGCAGCAACGTTTCGGTGGACATAGTTTATCGTTAGTCTGGGCAAATCCGTGAGGCACCGGGAGAATATGTAAGCGTTAGGCTTAGCCATTACACAGACCGGAAACTGAAGTGCCGCTATCTGGCGAAACCGGATGTGCCTCACTCGTCTTGTGCACAGAGTCAATTAAGTTATTATAATTTAATAGTTTTTATTGTGCTGCTTGGTGAAACTGACTTGGCCTTTGATCTGTGATAATATTTGCTAACATGCATGCTAATGTCTGGGAAAAACAAACTACCAAAACATTATTTAAACACTGTGTTGGAAATAAGCCTGCAGGCCCACAGCTTGTGTTGGCTTTATGGTTTGATGTCAAATTCTACACTAAACTGTGCAGAGTGGCTCGTGGCTATACAGTTTATAGCAGCACCCTTTGCACCCATTGAAATATTTAAGAAATACATAAATAAACTCATTGACCTTTGTTACTGGGGTGGCTCGTTTAAGGTGAATGACAACTCACATCAAAATTAAAATCCAAATAAATGGAGACACAATTCCAGTTGGGGTTTTGTACAAATGTACTGGAAATATAACAGAGTAGCTGGTTTCACTTCATCCTGTCAGTTTCAGCTCTTCTTCTTTCTTCAGCTGTCTGCCATGTGCATGATACCAGGCCACCCTGTTGGGTCTGCCTCAAGTGTGTGTGTGTGTGTGTGTGTGTGTGTGTGTGTGTGTGTTTCTGCCATGATGGTTTACTAATGCTCATCAAAAACAATTTAGATGACTATTAACAGTATGAAGAATGAAAAGAAATGTTCTATTTGGAAAATGTAATATATAAAGCATTATGCTGGGTTAACTGCCCAAGGTGCTTTATTTGAAAGAGGGCATCATTTCTACTTGCATGCACTTCAGCACATAACAACCCATTTGAGTGCCTGTCATTTCACACAGCGGGCAGGCGGACCGAGAGACAGCCGGGCTGACAGTCAGAACACAAACTAGATTGCACGTGTAGGAAACAGAGTGAAATAACAGCAATTAACAGATCAGATGATCATAGACAGCATGATAAAAACCTCAATTATCCAAAATATAGGGAAGGAAAGTATTTCAGAAAGCTGAAATTTCTGATAATGGAAAAATGTTTAAAAATGCACCTAAACTTTTTTGGGGGTAGGGAATTCATATAATGAAATATTATTAACATGTTTCCAAACACTTTTGTGGTATAAATAGGCTATAAATCACATAACAAGTATTTAGGTCTGGCAGTAAAACAGCAGCTGTCTGCAAGCACTTTGTGACAATATGAAATCACTTGGTGGACACATTCACACACACACACATACACACACAGGAACAAACTAAATGAACACTAGTCTGATTCATGGAGAACAACACTGTAGAACAATATTGTAGTTAGATCAATGTGCTGCTGGAGAGTAATGTGCAGCTTGTAGTGGGAAGGGGAAAAAAAGGAACAACTGTCAGATCTATACAAACTGAGAAAACTAATTGCCCCTCTGACATCTGTATCTGACAGGCAATTAGCTTGCCCCCCTCTTTTTATCCATAAGACACAGTGACATTGCTGTAAATTACAAAAAAAAAACAAAAAAAAAATGTCCATAGGAAGTTGTGGAAGCTGCCAGGCATAGAGGGGGGAGGGGCATATTCTATTCTATTCTATTCTATTCTATTCTATTCTATTCTATTCTCAAGGTCAGGAAACACAGGAATTTGGTCATGTACTCATGGACTTGACACCGTTTTTAGTCGTCCATCTGTTAGCCATGAATAGCCAGCTTGTATCATTACAAGTGGGTTGCCGTTTAAAGAACATGGCTGACAATAGGTGTGTCATTAAAGAGGTAATGGAGAGAAACGGTGTGTGTTAAACCGGGGAGGTGGTATAGGGTTGCCGTTGCAGCATGGCGTCTACATGATCTCTTGAGGAGCAATCCTTGTGCTCTTGGGCAATAACTGATAGCCCTCCATCCATCTTGGCTGCTCCAGTTAGCTCGTCTTTCAGCGGCTGTGCTGTGAAACTCCAAAAATCATGCACGACGCCCTAGGAAGATGCGCGACACAATGGGACAAAATCACACCTATTGTTGTTCTTTTGCAAGTGGTGTAAGGAAAACATATGATGTCTGACGCTTTTTGACTGATTGACACAAAATGGTATACATTTCTGTGTGTGTAGTATTACATACCTGCCTTGCTGTTTGTCGTATTTGCACCCTTGCACCAAAACATGAGAAACATGGAAACCTGTTTCACAAAACCTCTCAGTGCACGTCATGTGGAGACCCACCAGAAATCAGGCCCACGAGGCGTTTTGGGGCCCATGATCTCAGAGACAATGCGTCAACCCGACTATTTAACTCTAAGAAAGGTGTAAGCGTAGCAATCAGGAGAAATTCAAATATGTTTGATGGATGTCCAATGACATAGTGCTTTCTGAAATACCTCATCTCTTTGCTTTCTGTCACGGGCCACGGAGACGCTGAAGAGAGCTGGTGCAGGCCATGGGTGAGTGAGAGGACAAAGAGTGATGCATTGTGTGTAACACGCTGTGGACTCTGTGTCAATGTGGTATGTAATGCAAGGGTTAGGAGTTCAATACCCACCAGGGCCACCCATGCAGACCGTACAGACAGAGTGATGTTATTGAAATAATCAAGGCCCCGATAGGTTGCGGTGTTCCTTGATGTAGAGTTTGGACAAGACATGAAGTACTGTTCTGTTCTCATGTTGTGTTTCCATAGGAAAACTACAGTATCAGCACACTCCGTTCCTCACTTACAACACCTCACCCACATGATGCATACTTCAGAGTATGCTTGGAGATATTTTCTAATATAAGACAAAAGTGGACAAAATACTAATTTGTAAACATAGGTGCCATTCATTTGCAATACTGTGTATGTACTGAAGGGCAGATTGTGGATATACTTGGGAGTGAGGGAAGAGGGGAAGAAAATGTTTTTGCTGTCTAAATTTAATCTGCATGGACAGAAACAACCTTTGCATATTTTCAAACATATATTGAGCCATATTCTAATATATATGTGAGGTATAGGCCTATGTATTTTTTTTTTTTAAATTATGGTCTGCACATGCACTCAGTGTCTTGATACTTAACCAACATGTTTCTCATGTATCATAACAATCCTGCGTGCCAAATGTAATTGAAAAAAAAAAAAAAAAAGCACCAACATGCTGTGTTGTGCCGACAGTGTTACAACATGAATCACAACTGAATGAGTAAGCCAGAGTTGTGTCTTGATGTGTAGCAGCAAACAAATATTACTTCAAGGAGGTACGAAGTAATGAATGAATTATTTATAATTATTTAGGCGTCTTAGACCTTTCAGTGTTGAAGTTTAATAAACTGGTTACATATTAAATCAAAATACTTCTAGCTTCGCTATATATTGGAATCTAAATATATAACTTGTTTTCAGTATTTATATGAACAGGGAATATCATGTTATCTAAGTAGTTAAGGAGAAAGAAATCTTAAAAAGAAAACAGTAGGAACAAAAAAAATGACTTCAGGCTTTTGGAATTCTGTAATAAATCATCTCATATGAAAAAGTGAAAAAGAGTGTGACAATAAAGCACATAGTGAGAGACACATACACACGCACATTCTTCAGTCTAGACCTGAGAGGAGACGTGAGGTCTCTGAGGTCAACAAGTCTGTTTGTTGACACGCTCTTATCTTTATCTTCCATATCCAGGTGGTTTAGGTGAACTGTGACTACGGCTATGATGACTAAACCAAAATTACACCACCCTTATTGAAAGCAAAGGGCCTGAACAATTAAAACAGATGACAGAGAGGCCGTCAAAAGACAGTGAAGTTCGTCAGCTGCTGTTGTGAAGGTTGGGTGTTGAACATGGGTGTTAGTGCTCGGGAGCATGGCATGTCGCTCAGTGCTGAATGCTGCTCTGGACTGTTGCATAACATTTGCATACCATCACACTTCACCTGGACACATGAAAATAAATGGCAAGTTTTGGCAGCACAGTAACTTTTAGGTGTAGCTTTGGTGTTCAGTTTGCCAAAGAATAACCGTTTTTTTTTTTCCGGTTAAAAGCTGGTCCTGATTCCAGTGTAGCCAGCCGTTTTGGCTACAGTTAAGTCATGTGACTATGACGTGAAGGTGTTAGGCAGCGTTTGGGTTCTGGGCCGCTGACAGGGGGCAGGAGGGGGGTTTTGTGGCAACCAGGTCAGTTGTCCAGGGCCCAGGGCCAAGGGAGGACCCAAGAAGGGCCAACTGTCAAATAATCTGTTGGATTTTGTCAGCAACACATATTTGGGTAAAGTTTTTATCAGGGACATAATTCAAACAATATTAGAAATGCACAAACAATTGGCCTGCATCTTAAACACGTATGAACATCACTTGGATGGCAGGCACAATATTACTCCTTCATAACTGCTACAAAATAAGGCCAACTGTGTGTATTTCACTTTGTCCTCTGCAGAGAGGAGACAAGCTCTAGTTTTTTGTATATCTGTTGTAAACATAATAGAGCAATAACAGAGAGACAGATGCTTACTGACATTTGTTTTAGATTTTTTTTCACTAACCTGCAGTTTGTAAGTACATAAATAGTTCGGCAGCTCATATAATTGATGGATTGCCAGTTTGATTTGATGTAAGTATACTTTTTTTTTTTTTTTTATCAACGAGTTATTTACATTTTAAAATGAGTAAACACCAAATGTGTTTCTTTAGCACAGTTTAGTAAAGAAGGATAAAATTAAGCAGCGTCAATTATTGAAGAATACACTGACTCTAGTATGGATCGCTTTTGACCCACTCATGGAGAAGTGCAGGTCCATGCGCTTGTTCAGGCTTTCTAAGGGTTAAATATTGTGTGCTGGGACTGGGGATGCGTTCAGGCTGAGGATGTCATGGCAGGCCTGCTAACTTCAAAGAATACAGTCTACCATAAAAATAATAAACAGGTTCATGACTGGCAACGAAAGTTCAGTATTTTGTATTAAAGTGTGAAGGGATGGTAAACTTGCCCGACCGTTTGCTGCAGCTTCTTGCTTGCCCTCAACGCAGTCTGCAGGACAACTGTTGAGACTCAGAAACTCAGAAACTCATTATAATGTTCACAACTACTTTTTAAGGCGACCAAAGTACGTCTGTAACATTCGTTAGCTTCCGCAGAGCAGCACAGACAGGTGTACGTTAATTAGCACATGACTTAGCTGAATTAGCAGTAGCATGACATGATATATAGACAATGTATTGTAAATAATGAATAAAATCTGTAAGAATGCACACAACTTTTTTTGTGACATTTACAAAATGTATTCACTTCTATTGTTTGTTCCCTATGAGGGTCAAAAAATAAATAAACAAATAAATAAATAATAACATAATTTAACTGCTTAGCTCAATCATAACCTTGCAAGTTCAAACTAGGTATATAGCCAAATAGGTGAGTTCCCTCTTGGCTCCACCCATTGAGGTATAAGTTAACCAATGACATTTTCTGTCAATCAATGACAGTTTTACTTAACATCATGTATATCCTGACAGCATCATGCTCTAGGACACATTTCAGTAGGATACATACAGTATTTGTTGATGGACACCACATTGGGTGGTCGCATTATTGAACACTTGGCCACACCGCCACACATGGACACAAATGTTTCCATATGTGTAATTTTAATCCCAGTGCCACGTGAAACTGCAAAACAGAGGAACACAACAGTTGTAGTGTCATTTCTGCATCTGGGCTTCTGAAACTTTAAAAGTGCCACAGGAGAAAAAAAAAAAAAGAGGAGTGTAATTTGATCTGCATGGAAGTGAGAGCGAGTTTTAAACAAGTGATACAATCTTGCTGTATCTGTTTCTTTTCAGTCCTGGCAGTTGAGTGGTCTGAAAGCTGGAGGACAGATGGAAGAGCAAATAATTACCTTTCCCAGGTAGCTCTGCAGATTGTTGGGGGCTGGAGGATGAGTGAAGAGGGCTCACTCTCTCTCCCTATGTGTGTGTGTGTTTGTGTGTGTCTGAATGTGGCATGTCCTTTTGACCTTGCGGCGCTGCAGACATACAGAGAGACGGTTTTGTGTCCCCAGACAAGAGGTCTGCTTTCTGCAGAGCAGGCTCGGCCAATTACACCCCCGACCTCCCCAGCAGAGACAAAGAGGAGCAGAGGGGGATGAGTGACGGGGAGCTCTCTTCATTAGTGGAGGGAGGGGAGGAGGGGTTGCGTGGGGGGTGCAGTTTGTATGGGAAGTAGGGAGAGAGAGTGAGAGAACAAGAGGGAAATATGTGAATTATGGTGTTTTAGTGTGTGGTGTTTTCGGTGTTTTCGGTGTTTTTTTTTTTTTTTTTTTTTTTTTTTCAGATTTTTCCCTTGTCATGACAAATAAATAGTTGCAAAAATGCAGATGCACATACCGACCACCAGTTGGCTAGAATCAGCTGCAAAGGGAGGCTGTTTTTTGTTTTTTTTTGGATGTCTGTGATTCATTTCTTCTTTCTACAAGGTTGTAATAAGCCTAGGGTCTTGCCACAAGCACATGAACTCACAAGTATGGCCATGTGCACCAGCTGGCATCAGAACACGTGATTTCATACCAACACAAGCCTGGCATAGACTGCGCGCTCCTGTGTGTGTGTGTGTGTGTGTGTGTGTGTGTGTGTGTGTGTGTGTGTGTGTGTGGTTTTGGCAATGACACCGTGTGAATATCTTAACATCTAAACTGACACTGCATGTGACTACTGCATGTGACCTCATACAGGTACTGATCTGACAGGTATCCACACAAACACAGATACATGCATGACATGTATAAAACCATAATTAACTATGACTATCATCACAAATATGCACACTGTAGTTGCATCAGTGCTGGGGAAATCTACTTTTCAGAGTAACTAGTTACTTTACAAAGTCGCTGCTCCTAAATAGCAGCTACTGACTTTACTTAGTTGCTCTTTTATTGAAAGTTAGAGTACTTTTAAGTTTTCCACATTAAAAGGGCTTTTTAAATGTGCATCTTAGTGATGTTATTGGTGCTGTTTAGAAAAAAAAAAAAGCTTTAATGAGTGCACTATCAATTCAAAAATCATTACAGACAAGAAGATGGGAACTGCGGAAATGCATCATTTGCATTGAGGGAACACCAGAGGCAAGACTGAGACAAATAAGAAATAGATCAAACTCAAAACAGCAAAATAAAAGTACTAACAAAATGACTAAGGTATGAAAATAAACAAAAACTAATAAATAAATAATAAATAAAAGCTCCAAACAGTAGATAGATGCAAATTAATCATTAAGAGTGCAAATAATAAAATAATAAAAGAGAGGACATGTATAGGAGTGAGCAAAATGCAAAAATAAATGGTAGGGAATTGCGAGGAAAAAAAAATCTAGAGATTAAAAGGATAGACCATGAGGGTAAACAGGATAAAATGCATAAATAAATATGTAAATCAATAATTTAACAAATTCAATTAAAAGTAACGAGTTGGCAGCAAGACTTTCTTTGTGCAGAGAACAACAAACAGTGACTGAGTGCCTGTCATTTAAAAGTCTTACAAGGCCTTGTGTTTATGGATCGGTCCCCTTGTAAACACAGGCTGTGCACTTGTTCCAGTCACCTGAGGCTTCAAACAAGACTTTCATGTTCAATGTGTCTTGGCAGCAATTAAATTAGATGGAAAACAGGTGTGTCACCGTACAGAGAGAAACCATCATTGCAAATTATTACTACAAATTCAGTGAACAGATTGAGTAAGCAATCAGTCACTGTGGCGAGTGACAGTGAAGAGCAAACATGGTTCAGTGGACAGTAACAAAAAAGATGAGGGGGCGGGGGCGCTGTGGTGGGCACAGTGCACCAACTGGATTGGAGCTCCTCAAAACTTCTGCATGACCAGAAATGGCACATCTTAAAACCGTTTGCAGGGGAAAAATATGTATTATAATCTATAGATCACGCTTTCAAATGAAGGAAAAGCTCTGTTTGAAGCTGACTCTGAATCTTAGCTGTGCATTTTCACTCCTACTCTCTTCTTGTAATCAGAAAAAGTATCCAGGCCTACTTCTTTATCTTGGTCCAAGTTCACACCTATGAATGTTAAAAATCTCTGCCAAAATGAAACTGGAGGGGACTTCTGTAGCTATCCTGGCTCATTTTGTGAAATCACAAGCAAAACATCTCTCTAAAAACACATTCCAAAGCAGTTTTCACATGAAGTTTTACTCTGCCATAGGGTTATCTTGCAAAAACATTCTGCCTTCCACTTCTTCTATTTTGTGTTATACCTGCAGTTGTATAAATGCAGTGTATTGTGCCAGGCTGCTGATCAGTTTAAGATTGCATTGTCAACTTGTGTTTTCGCTGAGTTAAGAAGTTCCATAATCCCCTCTCCTGTGCCAGTGTTGTGTTGTCGGTGTGCTTTGTGGTGCACAGAACATTAAACCTGCCAGCCCTTTGAAAAGCTGTCACGGAGATGTGGGGCTGTTATTTATTTAAGCCATTATATGATTTAGGCCCTGAATAGCTGCAGGGCCTCTTTCAAAGACAGCACAAGTAGTGATACTTTCTCACAAAGATCCACCTTGATACACACAGTAAGGAACACACACACACACACACAAACACACATGCACATGCACACACCAAGCATTGCATGCATACAGGAATGCCCACGCAAAGTTTGGATGTGCCAAACTATTAAAACACATTCTCACACACACATGCACGCATGCACGCACGCACGCGCGCACACACACATACACACACACACACACACACACACACACACACACACACACATGCAAAAACATATGCACACGCAAACATTAACACACAAACATCCAGGCAATATTTCAAACCACAGTAATTTTTGTTTTCCAGCTATGCCAGGGGGCAAATTAAAGACAGCATAACACTTGAAAATAATTATCTTCATTCTCTTTTTTCAAGACTCAAGATTCAAGATTACTTAATTTGTCCCTCAGAAAATTTGGACATAAAGACTGCCACTTAAAAAATCCATACAATTATAGTGCAGAAACAGACATAAAGTGCAGAGTTTAGGAGATTCACTGATAGAGCGACGAAAGAGTTTTTATACCTATTCAGGCATCTTTTCTGTATTTAACTGGGACCCTTTTGTGTCCACCTGCTTTGACAGTTATCACCCCACTGAATGGACAATATGGGTCATAATCACCAACACAGGTATGGGTTTGGTGGGTCTCTACTGCACCTTCTAGTGAATCAGCAAGCTGTTTTCATCTGTTCCTGTCATCAGGTGCTCTGAAGGTGCCACTCAAACCTGAGCTTCAGACACTTTCATTTGCTTAGCATTCATTAGTTACTTGGTTAATGTCAGGAAAAGGGTGTCTGGAGTGAAGGTCTGTGTGATTGACTCATCCACCAACCACCCAAACACCTCTTTCTGTGACCGACTTCACTGGTCTGTACACTATGTCACAGTGTGTGTGGCTCCAGGAGCCCATTTGACTGGTTAAGGCAGACTGATGATAGGAATAGATGATATTTCCTCATGTTACTTCCTCATGCTACTGTAAACAAATAGCTTGTCTACTTTTTAAAGTCAGTTATTTTACTTAACTTATTTACAGTTTTGCTTGTGTTTTGTACTTCAGTACATTTTAAATCACATTATTTACACAGTACCAATGATCAATAACAGATTGCTGAACCTTTCACAATAAAAGCTCAGTCAGCAGAGATGAGAAGAGTAACCTGCCTCGACAGTGTTAGTTCTACTTTTGTCATTTCCAAATTTCACAATAAAAGCTGCACCATGAAAAACTGCAGCGAGGACCGTTTAGACTCAGCTGGCAAAAATGCGGAATAAGTGTAGAAAAACGGAGAAAAACATGAGTGAGCTGGCTTGACGATGAGAACCATGCGGACTCAACCATCATAATTATGTGCTTATTCCACGTTTGTCAGTTCCTCGCTTCAATCAGCCCTCAGTCATTTTGCGTAATGCCCCTTTAAAAGAATGCAGTATGAACTGTGTTCTCTCCTCCTTTTCTAGCTGAATGGAAAAGCTCACAGCTGACACCGTCACTGTTCTGAAAAAGTCACTTTGACTCCTAGTACATTTTAAATGAGTTGCAATTAGATAGATAGATAGATAGATAGATAGAGAGATAGATAGATAGATAGATAGATAGATAGATAGATAGATAGATAGATAGATAGATACTTTATTCATCCCGCAGGAAATTCACATTTTTTCAGCAGTATCCACAGATTACAGATTAAGTAAATAAAAAATAAAAATAAAGAATAAGATCTAAGTACAACAGAATAAGATCTGAGTACAACAGAATAACCTAAGTACAACCCAGTGTGCAAAAAGCAATGTGCAACAAGAAAAAAAAAAAAAAAGAGAGAAAAACAGAAAAAAACGTGTGCATGGGTGTATAAAATGTGCATAGAGGTAGGTCAATGTGCAAATTTAGAAGAAATATACAGTATACACATGATAAATAGCAGTGAGCAATATAAACACTATAAACAAGGATTATAAAAAGATAGAAATATGACCAATTTAAACAGAAGTATTAACAGTTTAAACAGCAGTGGAAAATAACCTAACCTGAGGAACAACACGCTCCGACCGAGGTTCAGAGTTAGTGTGAAACCATGAGACCAAGACCGTCGACAGAACCTGATGCCCGGTACTGGGAATTCAGGAACTGTCAGACTTGATCCAGCCTCATGGAATCACCCCTTCCCCCCCAGTCTTTACGTGTTAATTTACTTTTTAAAAATTTTTACAGCAGAATTTCTACTTCTACTTCAGGAAAAAAAAATATTAGCAAGTAACAGTACTTCTACTTGAGCAGCAGTTTGGGCTGGAAAGAGTTTTAATAATCTTACGCCACTGATTATGACTAATAACATACATTAAATGGTGTGATGATGGTTGAATCAGATGTTAGCGTCTACCTAATTTGAGCCGTTTATATTCTGAATACAGGACGTGGGAGGGGTCAGTGATAAATTTCCTAGCCTGTTTGACTAAAGTCTTCTCAAAGAGCATTTGGAGGCAGGGCTGCTCTGATTGGCCGACACTGCCTGCATGATTTTCTGTACAGGCAAACTGATATGAATGTGTCCATTTATATATCCAGACACTTCATTACAATAGAGGTCAATATTATATCTACAGCCCTCATGACTTTTCTTTATCTCTGCCTTGTCTGTCAGACCTGACTGACACTCATCACATTCCTGCCTTCTCACTCTCAGCTGTTCCATGACTGAGGCAGCTGCTTGTGCACAAGCTCCTCTCTGCTCCTTTTCACAAAAAGAACAGTCAGATCTTTAGACCACAGTGACTTCAGCCTGCAGGCGCCTCTACCTGAGATGACTTTAATACTGATACTGACAACAGCCATGATGACATTTAAAATGATTTATGAAGCACAGACAACAGCCTGACTACTCCCTTCTCTCATTTTGACATCATTTACATTTCTGCAAGTCATCCCTGTAAATTTGCATTTTTATAAAATTTAGCTTGGGAAAAAATCATTCTGCTTTCAACATTTCCACCATGATTGACCCTTACTTGAGAGTTAGCACATTTTGCAACTGCTCTTGATGCTAAAATAAGCTATCAAAAAAAAAAAAAAAAAAAAAAAACAACTAACTAATAACTAATAACTCAAAAGTGAACATCAGACCTCAAATGACCTTGATGAAGCATTGATACACTCTGATACAATCTGGGGCAACAGAAACCTCCTCACTTGCCCTCATCTCTCCTTTCTCTCTCACATATCTCTGTTTCACATCTGTATGCTCAGGGCCCTATCTTACACCCGGTGCAAAGTGGCACCAAGCAAGTGTTTTGCTAGTTTCCAACCAGTGCAGTTGTCATTTTCCCATTCAGCGCCCAGGTTGTGTAAATAGCAAATGCACTTGTACCCATCTGTGAGCCCATGGCCAAGTTGGGCTTAAAACAAGGTGTGGTCAGAGGCATGGTTGGCACACGGCTATCACAGGGCAGTTGAATGTGATTGACAAACAAAAACCAGGTCTGAAGTCAGTGGCACAGTTTTCACTGTTATTTTAAGGGCCCATGATTAACCAAGAGACGAGGTAGAACCCCATTGAACCGTGTGCTTGGCGCAATGACCCTTTTTTCCGCCGTTAAAATAGCAAAAGTGGACTTGGACACACCCTGCATGCATTTGCGTCATGCTCTGCAGATCATGGGCTTAGATCGTTAAAATAGAGCTCAGTGGCTGGTATCCGTCATATGAACGTCTCCTTTTGCTGGTGTGTGTTCAGAGCGAGGGAAACCCCTGCCAAAGTGACGCTGCATTGCTTTGTCAATCCAGTTTCAATCACTGTGCTCTGGACAAGTGGCAATCTCCAATCATGTCCTGTTGTTTAATCTACACTCTCATCACGAAAAGTATGTTCCACTGACAATGAAAGTGAGACTTGACTTTGTGACGTCGTCTTAAATCATCAGAGCTCTCCTTCATTCATCAGTTTGTTTGTCTGGGAGAGCAAGCCTTTTAGTCTGAATTTGTCAGTGTTTGTGGCTAATGGTACTTATTCTTTTTCTATAGACCATAACATTGACAGGTTAATTCCTTTTTGCTCTGCAGAGCTTTTTATGCCTTAAAAACCCTCAGGTGGTCTTGGCATGTTTTGCACAGGGCTTAGTCGGCACACATTAATCTTTTGGCTTTTCAAATCAGGGTGGCTATTCTCTTCCCCCTAATTTGTCATTATACGAGGTTAGTGACCTCTCTCTCTCTCTCTCTCCCTCTCTCTCTCTCTCTCCCTCTCTCCCTCTCTCTCTGACTAATGGGGTCCACTCCAGATAACTGTTGTTTGACCAAGTCTGTCTCCAGCCTTTAATAGTCTCACCAAGCCGAGCTTTAAAAAACAAACTTAAGAGTTAAGAGGTATATTCACTCACATTATGCACAACACTCACATTCCTGCACACAGTAGACACACACACACACACACATGCACGCACACAAACACACACACGCACACACACACACAACAGTTTGCTTCTTCCTTGAGCTGCCAGAGCCAGTGTAACTTTGTGAGAAGCATGCTGTTTTCACATGGAGATTCGAACACTGCAAATGCATGATTTATGTAAATGCCGATAAAGCACTGTCAGTTTCTAGGTCAGCGGTTTCAGTCGGTCAGTGTCAGTTTTGTTTCCTTTTGATGTATGCCTAATGGGAGATCGCTGTTCGCATGCCCATTTCCTGTTTTTCCTGTTTCTCTGATCGCATCCTCTATGCAGCATATTCTACTTTGCTGGCAACAAAGCTGCAGACATTAAAGTCCCCAGTGGATCCTTGCTGCCCGGTAGAAGACAACGAGGCTTGGACCCAATGTTTTATTAGGATTTGATAGGAAGGGAGGCCCCGGTGCATCAGTGCAAGGCTTTTCTCCCAGCATGCTGTGTCATGTTTTCTGAGAATCTCTTTGCTATCACTTCATCCATGTAGTTGACAGAGGGTGCTGGACAGTTCTTCACAGCTCTTATCAGGCGCTGCCTCTTGCATTTCCGTTAGGGCCAAGACACTATCTCACCTAGCCCTCTAGTTTGTCCGGCCTGTCCACCACAGATTAGTGCAGATCACATTCTTCGGTCTCCTCGCTACTAGTAAATACATTCCAGTGCCTTCAGGCGGCCAGTTGCTAGTCAGAGTTCTAGTTTTCCTTTTCATCT